>NC_142598.1:6623601-6774066 GCF_965207765.1 Zootoca vivipara
CTGGTTTAGGAGATGACCTTTATCAATATTCAAACAATTGAATGAGGGGGGGAATGACCACTTAGTATTTAATGGTAGCTATGCCAGAATATTGATCAAGCAAAAATATTTGATTCTCTATATGGTATCGTATTTAGAAATGTTGACAGGACTTTGTTGATATGAAATGGTGGGCGGTATCCAAAGGATTTGACAGTATTTGGTAGCTGACAGTTTGTTAATGTCAGCCGGCATTTTCCATCTGATAAAACCACAAAACAAAAAGACTGCTCAACAAGTGTAAAAAGGCCAAAATTCAAATACTGTATTAAGAGTTCAACTTCAGAATCTGCATTCCAAAATCTGCAATCTTAACCACTGAACCATCCCTTTCAGTGTTGTGTTAGATGGGTCTTCCTTTAGGCAGGTAGTTATGCTTTGAAGCCCTTTGCCTCATTCCAGCTGTGTGGTGTGTTTCTATCTGCAGGTCCCATGGACTGTGAGAATGGCACAGACATCGTCGAGTTTGTCCTTCTGGGTTTTTCCACCCAGCCTAAAGAGCAGCCACTCTTCTTCCTAATCTTTCTGCTGATGTATGCAGCAGGACTTCTGGGCAACATCATGATGATCATTCTCATCTCTCTGGATGCCCGACTCCAGACTCCCATGTATTTCCTGCTTCGAAGCCTCTCTGTGGTGGATGTGGGCTTCCTATCAGTCACCGTGCCTCAGATGTTGGCTCACATCATCTCCACTTCCAAGACTATCCCTTTCTACTGCTGCATGGCTCAGTTCTTCTTTTTCTACATGTTTGGCGTGACTGACCTTCTGATAGTGAGCGTCATGGCTCTGGATCGCTACGTTGCAATTTGCAATCCACTACACTACACTACGGTAATGAACCAGAAGGTCTGTGGATACTTGGTAGCTGGTTGCTGGATTATTTCTACCCTCCACTCCATGCTCCATGCCAGCCTCCTCCTGCGTCTCAGTTATCGTGGGGACAACCACTTGTTCCATTACTTTTGCGACCATCAGCCCCTCCTGCAGCTATCCTGCTCAGACACCAGCGTCAATGAAGCCGTAATCTTCTTTGAAGGTGTCATTGTCGTTCTTGGACCTTTTGTCTTCATCATCCTCACCTATGTCCGCATTGTGGTAGCTGTGATGAAGTTATCTTCTTCGGGGAGGCGCAAAGCTTTCTCCACCTGTGGCTCCCACCTCACCATGGTGACCCTCTTCTATGGAGCTATCATTGCTGTCTACTTTCTGCCAACATCCAGCTACTCATCCCAGCGAGGGGCTGTCTTTGCTGTGGTGTACACTGTCCTCACCCCGATGTCCAACCCTTACATCTACAGCCTCAGGAACAAAGATGTTAAGGAAGCTCTGTGGGATCTCCTGGGGAAGAGGGTCTTTTTTCAACAGTAATAGTGAGAGGTTGGTTAACAGGCATCTCATGTTGCCACTGTATCAGCTATGATGTACTGAATCTGATTCAGAGAATAATGGGATCTTGTTCAACATACGTTCATTCATTAAATATTTGCATTCCACCTCTCTTCTTCTTCTATAATAATTTTTATAAAATTTTCAATTTTTCAATTTCAAATAAACATTTTACAAACTTTAAAATATCCAGTGATTCCATGGTTCATTCTACGTATCCTACATTCCTGCACATTTTACTGTAACCATTCAGATCAGTTTTCCACTTTTACATCCATCAAAAATTGTTGAATTTATTTTAATGCTGCCAGTGTTTTGAGCTGTATACAGTTATTTTCCATATATTCAATAAATGTTTTCCAGTCTTCTTTAAACATATGTTCTTCTTGCTCTCTTATTCTATATGTTAAATCTGCAAGTTGTGCATATTCTGTCAACTTAAGTTGCCAATCCTCTTTAGTAGGGACCTCGCTCACTTTCCATTTGGGGGCTAATAAAACACGGGCCGCAGTTGTTGCATACATAAGTAACCTTTTTCCAACACCTGGGAATTTCAGTCTGGATTATCCCCAAGGAAAAGGACTCTGGTGTTTTTTGGGGGGGGGAATAGTAGTTTTGAACATTTTTTTCAATTCATCATAAATCATTTCCCAATACACTTTTACCTTTTTACATGTCTACCACATGTGGAAGAATGCAGTCCACTTCCCTTCTAGCCTGTAACAATAGTGAAGGAACAGCAACAAAGCATATATTTTGCATGCAAAATGTTCCAGGCTCCATTCCTGACAACTCCAAATATAACGAGGAAAGACTTCACTCTGAAATCCTAGAGAGCTGCTGTCAGGCAGTGAATATAATTAGTGAGCATTGTGGGCCAATAGTCTTAATATAAAGCAGTTTCCTAGAGAAGGCAGCAGACAATAATCTAAATTCCCCTGAACTAGGAATAGCTAAAATGGTGCCCTCCAGATGTTAGGAAGAACCAGCTGCACAAATATAAGATGGGGGACACCTGGCTTATTGACAGTACTTGTGAAAATAATCTTGGAGTCTTAGTAGACCACAAGCTTAACATGAGACAACAGTCTGATGCACCCCTTTTAAATGTGTTTTGGGGAAAATTATTGGTTTGTTTTTATTATGTATTGTGTGTTTTTATCTTGTATTTTTATGTTGCAAACCGCCCTGAGATCTACAAATGAAGGGCAGCACACAAATTAACAAATAACAAGAACAAGAACGACAACAATAATGTGAGTGGTGGAACTTGAAAAAATAAGCGAAGGAAGAACAGATGGTAAAGTGCGAACCTGGCAAGGGGAAAAGGTGGTGGGCAAGGTATTATAATGCCAGCAGATCTAAGGAATATTCAAATACCCTTGAGCCTGATTATAGTAGGTGTATAGCAGAGTGAAGAAAACAGCCGCAGGGCAAAGAGAGGTGGAAGGAAGGACCTCTGAATAAAAAACAAAAAACAGTAACAATAAAAAATAAAAAAGGGACAGAAATTAACCAGAGACGGAGACAAAATTAGGAGCATGTACAGGTGGTTTATACAGAAACAGGGTAACACCTAGTGGACAAGAAAAGTGAGGAAAAAGGAATAGCAGAGGTGGGTCACATACTTTATATCCTCAGTTGCTTCCACTTCTTAGAAGATCTATCAGAAGGTCGAAACAAAATAAAAATCCTTCCAGTAGCACCTTAGAGACCAACTAAGTTTGTCATTGGTATGAGCTTTCACGTGCATGCACACTTCTTCAGATACCAAAAAAACCAGAGATGTTCCTATTGGGTATAATAGAGGGTGAGGTACCCAAGAAGGTACTCAATCTCTTTCTCTACGCAACTGCAGCAGCCAGAACAATTTATACATCAATGTGGGAGGACAAAAAGAGTCCTACAAAAGAAGACAGGCAGAACAAGTTAATAGAATATGTGGAGTTAGCAATGTTGACTGTAAAGATAAGGAATCCGGATGAGTCTGATATAAGAGAGGAGTGGGAATATTTTGGAGAATATTTAAAGAAATACAATAGCCAGATAAATTTCCAAGTAGGGCTAGACATATGAGCAGCAGCTAAAAACAGCTTGAAGTGGGGTGGAAATTAAGGAAATGCAGCTCCACAAGATTAAACAAGAACCCATGGAGGGATGTGCGGGGAAGTCGAAGAATATAGGATAAATTATGATAATTGTAAAGTGGATGTATCAAATTATGGAAAATGCATAAATAAGTAAGCAAGCAAGCAAGTAAGTAAGTATAATGTGAGTGGTAGACACACATGTGAGTTCAACACATACTGTAACAGTTGCTATTATTGGAGCATATCTATTGAGAAGGAAGTCTGGCTGACTTATTGATCAGATACCTGGTCCAGCATTCTTCTATTTTCAAGTCTTTGTACCTGGCATTGGGATTTTGTTGGTGTACTGGACACCCCACTGGCTAGAAAATTTCCTGCCTGACCTAATGAAGGTTGCCTCATATGTGGCACTGAAGACCTTAAAAGGCTTTTGGTTGGGTAACTTGTACATACACACCAAGTAAGTCTTGTCTGTGGCAGCTTGTTTCTTATGTCTGCTATGACAACTGTGGTCCTCTATCAAACTACATCAGGCCAAAATGCATCTGGCAGGACACATACTGGATCTGGCTTTCTGTCCTGGGGTAGGGAGGTGGAAATAGAAGGGAATTAATGATGGCTCTGTTGTCAGAGGCAGATTGGTTATCCGATTCAGTTAGACCTTTGGGGCACTTGGGGGGGGGAGTAGCATGGATCAGTTTCAGGGGTTTGCCCCTGTAGGGCTTGTTGGGTCCAGATCATTTTCCGAGGTCTCTTGTGGAATTTCATACCATTTTACTAGAGCAGTGATTGACAAGATTTACATCACCTGGACCGGTTCACTCAAGCGGATATCCCTCCGTGGGCCGGATCGTGCGCGCGACGACGATTTCTGGCGTCGGCATCTGTGCAGACATGATTTCCGGCGTCTGAGCATGCGCAGACGTGACTTCCGGCACTGCAGAAGCGAGTCCCCGCACCGTGCTGCGCCAGTTTAGCGCAGCACATGGGAACTCGCCAAACGGGCAGCTCGGTTTGGGGGGCTGGTTAAACGACCCCCATGGGCCGCCTGTGGCCCATGGGTCTTAGGTTGCCTACCCCTGTACTAGAGGCCCAGGTCTCTGCTTAGAAAACAGCTAGCCACCATCAGAATCCCAAGCACATCATGAGCTCCTATTTTGCAGGCTTCCTCTACTGTTATAATAAGGACTACAAAGTAGTACAGTAATTGCCTAACCACACCTGAATTCAGTTGTGTATGTCTCAGGCTACTTTTCCTGCCTCCCTGCCCATTCAATGCTTTATTCCAAGTTTGACTCAAAAAATACCGGTAGGAATTAAAAGAATTTCCCACACTCAGTTACAATAAATAATATTTATTGCAGAAGCTTATAACCAGCAAAATAACCATCAAGAAGTTCAGTACTCTTGAACTTGGGATATTAAGTGAAAAATTACAGGAAAATCAGAGTAATTGCTTTCAATTTCACAACATTTTTTATGTTCATTTTCTTTTGGCTGTGCTATGTAAGGGAGAATACAGAAAACAAATACTTCAAATATAAAGACTATTTACAAAAATAAATACCACTTTGAAAAGAAAAGTGCCACATGGCACAATCCTGGTTGGACACACTTTTTGAGACACACTCAGAAATGCTGCATGTTGTACTAACAATGGATATTCATCAGCATCCCCAACAAATACTTGAATCAAGTATATAAATATTTTGTATCATAAATATTATATATTTACACTTGCTGTATTTAGTGCAATAGAAAACCATCAGGAATTCATGAAAGAGCTGCATTTCATGTCTTTTAAACAAACTCCCTCCCCCACCACAACTGCTCAAGGACTGCTGTTCCCAAAGTTTACAGTTTGTGGAAATGTTTCTTTGTACTTTCCAGTCCATCACTACAAGAACTATTAACAAGAAGGCAGCAACCCCAAGTGCTAAAAGGCTGGGTGGGAGTCACTGCCTGAAATTGCAATTTCAATATGTCCATCCTCAATGGGAACATCGCATTCTGTTCCAACATATAGTAGCCCCAATTGCTTATGAAAGTTAATGGAAGCAAACACTTTTTTCCTTGCCAAAAACATCCCCTTCTTTCCTGCCTCCTCCCACACACTCCAAACAAACACCCAACATAAGGCATAGCACTGACTTCAAAAACAAAAGCAGCATACAGACAAACAAAGACAAACAAAGAAGAGCCCTTCATCCACTGAACCTCCTAATGACCAATCTACCAGGCTGTTCAGCCAGACCCTTCAGACGAGTCGGCCAGATTAACCAAGAGCTGTTTTGATATCCAGCTAACTGCAAACCCTTAGAAAGCTTCCACATCTAGAAATGGAAAGAAAAGAGAGCCCTTAGGTTTTTTTCCTACCGGTGAAGGGCTAATGTAGGGCTGGTGTGTTTTAGAAGCTGCTTCTCCCGCCGCTGCCCCTTAATCACCCCCTTTACCTTTTCCTAGATTTCTCCTGGGCAGCAACTAAATGAAGCCTGCGTCCACAACTGGAACAATGAGAAAAGGGATTTCCACCATGCTTTGGAATATTCCAGCACTGGAAACACCGGATTCTGTACTTTTTGTACCTGAAGGTCAAAAACAGAGTTGATTAAGTCATGTGGCAGGTCATTCCATTCATTTAGGTCTGTTTGTAGTAACCTTCCCACCCCAACTTAATCTCCCAGTTAATTCCAAATGGCATGAAAGTGGAGATGCATCATTTTTCAGAGGGGTGTCAGGTGAAACATCAGGCTAAGGATCCCAGATGCCAGGAAATAGGAAAGAGAGGTGATGGTGGAATATGATATGGGTCAATTAGAGCACTGGGCCAGAGACTGCAATGGCCTCAAGTGCTGTGGCCTGTTATATACTGTAGTATGCCACAATTAAGTAGATAATTTGTTACAGCTTGTTTCTGCACAGTGGTAACTGTTAGACCCTTTTAGATGAACAAGCCTTGAACAAACAGGTTAATTTGTTTTATTGTAGGAGGCCCTGGCAATACATACTGTTCTTATGTGTTACTCTTCAATGCATAAAATTTTGACCATTGTAGCTTTTTAATTTTTATAAGCTGCTTTGTGGTGTAAAGTTGGGTATAACTTTTTTTCATGTTTGAAAAAAGCTCAGATAAATGCTTTCATATTGTCATGCGGTTCAGATCATCACTTTTGTCTCATCATCGCTTTTTTGGGGGGGCGGGGGTGCCTATATAGTAAAAAATCAAAAATAAATGGAGAGAAGAACGGCAGAGTTTGTTAGACATTGTTACACAGGTATCTTAGCCTATTGAAATATTAAAATAATATTAGCAGTTGCCACAAATGAGGGGTGTTTAAAGGGGAAGAATAAGAAAGAGTATCTAGGAGTCAGATCACTGAGGATAAGCTGTAAGGGTAGATACTCCTGCATTCTACAAACTTATGAACAGCACTCATGTTGGTTTCTGGCTTATGTGATTTAGCATGCTCTTTGAATGCATGTTAACACTTGCTGTGTCTGCTCCAGCCCATCTTTTAACTCATGAATTGCTTCAGACTTCCTGTATAGTGGTGCCTCGCAAAACGAATTTAATTCGTTCCGTGAGTCAATTCGTTTTGCGAAAAATTCATCTTGCGAATTCACAGTTTCCCATAGGAATGCATTGAAATTTCTTTTTTTTTTTTTTGCCCATAGGAACGCATTGATTAAATTTCAATGCATTCCTATGGGATACCGCGATTCGCAAGACGAATTTTTCACAAAACGAATTCGTCTTACGAGTCACCATCAGATCGCAAGACGCATTCGTCTTGTGAAAAATTCGTCTTGCATGGCATTCGTCTTGCGAGGTACCACTGTATTTAGCGATGCAAATTCTAGCTGTTGCTAGGAGAGCTGCAATGGCTTCTAAATCTGTTTGTTGATCTCACCATAGGCTTCAGAGAACAGAGAAGAGCCGTTTTCAGGCTGCACGGCAAGTTGTAGTCAGTGCTGTTGTGTATTATCTCGAATACACCCTTCCTTTAAACTTTTTGCACTGCCAGAAGATATGCTGGGCATAACTTTTAAGGAAACCAACAAGAAATATGCCATGCCATTTCAGCAGTCATAAGGTACCTAATGCCACAAGCATTACAGAGGGGGGTCCCATCTTCAGCATCTCTCCATAGTGGTGTTTTCCTGGTCTTGCAAGACGCACAGCACTTATCCCCTTAAAGACAAAGGGCAAGTGGGTCAAATAGCAGTTTATAAGCCACAACCCTGGGTGGTACTTAATGGATTAATACATATCTCATTATAAACAATACTTAATGTTTATCAGATGATCAAAGCACCTCCCTCTTGCATATAGTATTAATTTCAAAGAGCCTGACATACCTTATTTGGAATATTTCTTAACTGCACTTCATCAAAAGATTCCAGAGCAGCATATCAAAGTGTGAATAAAAGTTACTCTGATCAGCTGAGTTGTGATCAGACTAACAGGTCAGAACTGGCTCAGATGATACAGCAGCCAAGCTTCACTTGCCTTTCCTACAGTAAGCCCTTAAAGTGTTTAGGAAAGTTGCACATGGCTACACTTAAAGGTAAAGGGACCACTGACCATTACGTCCAGTAGCGGACGACTCTGGGGTCACGGCGCTCATCTCGCTCTATAGACCGAGGGAGCTGGCGTTTGTCCGCATAGTTTTTCCGTGTCACGTGGCCAGCATGACTAAGCCGCTTCTGGTGAACCAGAGCAGTGCACAGAAATGCCATTTACCTTCCCACTGGAGCGGTACCTATTTATCTACTTGCACTTGAAGTGCTTTCGAACTGCTAGGTTGGCAGGAGCTGGGAGCTCACCCCATTGCGGGGATTCGAACTGCAAACCTTCTGATCAGCAAACCCATGTCCTGTTTATGGCTACACTTAGTTCATCACAACCCACCATTAAGGCATACTGAGTATTTAGAGAAATAACCCCCCCCTTTCAAACTTGTGGGTTTATTACAGCAACCACTAAAGGCATGAAGTGACTCTGGGATGGATGGTTTTCTAAAAAAATAAATGAAAACATTGAAATAGAGTAGGCATCCATTTACTTCCTCTCATTCTCTCCCCCTCCCTTGTTTTTTTGTTTTTTGTATTTAAAAAAACTAGCTTTACCAAAAGGTGAAACAACAACTGTGCATTGGTTTGCTACAGAAAAACCACATGCTTGGCAAGTGGAACAAGACCCTCCCCGCTCTGTACTTCTCCTGGAGAAAAAATTATCACAACAAGTGCTTTTTTTTAGTCCTTAGTATCCCAAGTACTGCCAGCTGATACTACAAGTAATTATTGCCTAAATTATTGACATACTGTGGGTAGAGGGACATCCTTCTTCCTCCTTGGAACTGGCAGCTTTGCATTCTTCTCTTGCTAAAGGGGTTCGGCTTCTTTTCCCAAGTTTTCCACTGAACACAGATTAGATGTATATTATTTTAGATCTGCTTCAGAAACCTAATTTCTAAACTAATTGACTTAGTTTTGCACTCTGCAGTGATTCCCGAGACTCAAGAGAACCAATAACCATTTTTCTCATCTCACTGTCTTCAATCATTGCAAAACAGGCCACCTTATTCCCATTTTGATGACTGGGGAATTGAGGCTGAGAGTTGTGTCATGCATTCAAGGAGACCTAAACATCAATAATCTATTGCTGAGTGAGGGATTAGAAACCTATGACATCTCCTAGAATCATCATTTGCCACTTAATCCACTTCCATTACAGACAGAAGCAAAATAAGCGAGGTTTACTAGAATTATACCATACAACACATGTTTAAAAAGAAAACATTAATGAATGTGAAAGCCCGTGGAGTAGTAAAATCAGGCCCGGGTATTTAAAGCCTCTAGAGTTATATGCTTCTAGAGTTATATGTAACTCATCCCAGAAATGGAGCTACAATTATATTTACCTTCTCCGACTGAAAATATTTCAGAGTTAAGGCCCCTCTGCCCCATACATTTAAAGCACTATTAAAGGTAAAGGGACCCCTAACCATTAGGTCCAGTCTTGACCGACTCTGGGGTTGCAGCGCTAATCTCGTGTTATTGGCCGAGGGAGCCAGCGTACAGCTTCCAGGTCATGTGGTCATGACAAAGCCGCTTCTGGCGAACCAGAGCAGCACATGGAAAAACCGTTTACCTTCCCGCGGTACCTATTTATCTACTTGCACTTTGACGTGCTTTCGAACTGCTAGGTTGGCAGGAGCTGGGACGGAACAAAGGGAGCTCACCCCATCTCAGGGATTCGAACCACCAACCTTCTGATCGGCAAGCCCTAGGCTCTGTGGTTTAACCCACAGCGCCACCCGTGTCCCTCCCACAGTGCCACCTACGGCACGCACTATTACACCACTTTAAATAATCATGGCATATATATATACTGTATATTACATTTGCACCTCACCTTTCCTCCAAGAAGCTCAAGGTGGTGTACGTACATGCATTCCCTCCTCCTCATTTTATCTTCACAACAACCCTGTGAGGTAATCCAGGTCCTAGCCCAACTCAAACCATGATACCACACTGCCTCTTTTCTCCCAAAAAATCCAGAAAATTGTAAAGGATGCTGAGAGTTATTGGAGTACCCCTATTCATAGAATCATATATTGTGGACTTGGAAGGAACTCCAAGGGTCATCTAGACCAATGCCCTGCAATGAAGTAATATCAACTAAAGCATCCATGACAGATGGCCATCCAACCAGTGCTCAAAAGCCTCCAAGGAAGGAGAGTCCAAAACTTTCTGAGGGATCCCATTCCACTGCCAAACAGAAAGTTCTTCCTGATGTTTAGTCCTTCCATTGAATCCATTAGTCCAGGTCCTACCCTCCAAAGCAAAACACAAGCTTACTCCATCTTTCACGTGACAGACACTCCTTCAGTTGTTTGAAGATGGCTCTCTCAACTCTTCCTCATAAGGCTTGGTTTCCAGACCCTTGATCATCTTGATCGCCCTCATCTGCACATGTTCCAGCCTGTCAATATCCTTCTTAAATTGAGGTGCCCAGAACTTGATACAATATTCCAGGTGTGGTCTGACCAAGGCAGAATAGAGTGGTACTATTACTTCCTTTGACTGGGAAACTAGACCTTTGTTGGTGCAGAATAGCATGAGCTTTTTTTTTTTGCTGCTGCATCACACTGTTGATTCACGTTCAGTTTGTGGTCTACAAAGACCCCTAGATCCTTTTCACATGTACTACTAGCAAGCCAGGTGTCCCTCAGCTTATATTTGTGCAGCTGGTTCTTCCTGCCTATGTGTAGAACCTGACATTTGTCCCTGTTGAATTTCATTTTGTTAGTTTGGGCCCAGTTCTCCAATCTGTTACGAACACACTGAATCCTGATTCTGTATTCTGTGGCATTAGCTATGCTTCCCATAGAATCACAGAATCATAGTCTTGGAAGGGACCCCAAGGGTAATTTAGTCCTACCCCCTGTAATGGACAAATCTTAACTAAATCTCAACGCCACCCAACCTCTGCTTAAAACCTCCAATGAAGGAGTCTAGTCCACTGTCAAACAGCTCTTACTGTCAGAAAGTTCTTCCTGATGTTGATTTGGAATCTCCTTTCTTGTAACTTGTAGCCATTGGTAAAGGTCCTACCCTACAGAGCAGGAGAACACAAGCTTGTTCCATCTTCCATGTGACAGCCCTTAAGATGTAGTTGAAGATAGCTATCAGATCTCTTCCCAGTCCCTTGATCATCTTGATTGCTTTCCTCTGCACACATTTCAGCTAGTCAATAAAAGGTAAAGGTAAAGGGACCCCTGACCATTAGGTCCAGTTGTGACCGATTCTGGGATTGCAGTGCTCATCTCGCATTATTGGCCGAGGGAGCTGGCGTACAGCTTCCAGGTCATGCGGCCAGCATGACAAAGCCACTTCTGGCGAACCAGAGCAGCACACGGAAACACAGTTTACCTTCCCGCTTGGAGCGGTACCTATTTATCTACTTGCACTTTGATGTGCTTTCGAACTGCTAGATTGGCAGGAGCTGGGACCGAGCAACGGGAGCTCACCCCGTCGCAGGGATTCGAACCACCGACCTTCTGATCAGCAAGCCCTAGGCTCTGTTGTTTAACCCACATCCTTCTTACATCGAGGTACCCAGAATTGGACACAGTATTCCAGGTGTGGTCTGACCAAGGCAGAATAGAGTGGCTCTATTACTTCCCTTGACCTGAACTCTATACTTCTGTTGATGCAGCCTAGAATAGCATTATCTTTTTTTGCTGCTGCATCACACTGTTGACTCATGCTAAACTTTCAATCCACTAAGACCCCTAGATCCCTTTCACACTTGGTAAGCCAGGTGTCCCCCATCTTGTATTTGTGCAGCTGGTTCTTCTGTCCAGCTTACATTTGTTCTAACTGAAATTCATTTTGTTAGTTTTGGCCCAGTTCTCCAATTTGTTAGTGTTATTTTGAATCCCCAATCTGTCTTCTGTGGTATTAGCTACCCCTCCCAGTTTGGTGTCATCTGCAAATTGGATGAGGATCCCCTCAATTCCTTCATCCAAGTTGTTTATAAAGATGTTGGAACAACAATGCGCCCAGGACAGAACCATATGGCATCCCACTTGTCCCTTTTTCTATGATGACGAGGAACCATTAATGAGTACTCTTTGGGCTCAGTCAGTCAACCAGCCACAAATCCTCCCAATAGTAACCTCATTCAGCCCACATTTTGCCAGCTTCTCTGCAAGAGTATCATGTGGGACTTTGTGAAGAGCCTTACTGAAATCAAGATACACTACATCAGGCACCCCCAAACTTCGGCCCTCCAGATGTTTTGGACTACAATTCCCATCATCCCTGACCACTGGTCCTGTTAGCTAGGGATCATGGGAGTTGTAGGCCAAAACATCTGGAGGGCCGCAGTTTGGGGATGCCTGCACTACATCCACAACATTCCCTTGTATGTTCCATCATGTACCGGTATGTTATATCAAAAAGAAAGAAAAACGAGACTTGTCTGGCATGATTTGTTTTTGAGAAACCCATGCTGGGTCTTAGTAATCACAGCATCATTTTCTAAGTGCTCACAGACTAACTGCTGAATTATTTTTCTAGGACATTTCCTGGTATTGATGTCAAGCTCACCGGTCAGTTGTTACCAGGGTCTTCTTTTCTCCCCTTTTTGAAGATGGGGACAACATTTGCCCACCTCCAGCCTGCAGGGACCTCACCTGTTCTCCAAGAATTCTCTGTTATAGACAGAGGCTCTGGGATTACATCTGCAAGCTCCTTTAGTACCTTTGGGTGCATCTCATCAGTCCCTGGAGATCTGAATTCATTTAAAGTAGCTAGGGGTTCACTTACCACCTCTTTTCCTATATTGGGCTGCAGCTCACTTCAGGGATATTCCACTCACAGAGCTACAGTTCCCCGAGCAGAGGGATTGATTATTAAACCACTCTGGAAATTGTAGTTCTGTGAAGAGAAGAGGGGTGGGTGGGTGTCCCAACAACTCTCAGCATCCTTAACAAATTACAGTTCCCAAGATTCCTTGTGGGGAAGCCATGGCTGTTTAATGTGGTATAATACATAGCTGCCAAGTTCTCCCTTTTTTTAAGGGAAATTCCCTTATGCTGAATAGGCTTCCTCGTGAGAAATGGGAAAACTTGGCATCTATGTATAATAGTGTGTTAAATGAACATGTCAAAATTACATCACAGGTGTGGTTGAAAAAACAGCAGCATTAATCACTCCCTTCCAGCATGTTAAACAGAATTTGTTTTATCCAGTGTTCTAAGAAAGGGGCAATATATTTTCAATCAGGAAGACATAAGTTGTTAGTTGAAATTGGCTCCTCTGAACTTTTATTCTCAGGATAAAAGGGGCAAAACACCTCCTCCTTCCATGCCATGCTTTCAATCCAATTTGACCAATCCCCGCCATGCTGTTTTTTTGTTTTTTGTTTGTTAAAAAGAGACTTCTAAATAAAACTACACCATGCAAGCACTAATAAGATAAGTCAACATATCCTGTGCCAATAAGATTCACCTCAGTTGTTAACTGACCGGCAAATCTGTCCTTGCCTTTCAGAAATCTAACAAATAAATACAAAAGTGCTGTTATACTAGGTCAGGCATCCCCAAACTGTGGCCCTCCAGATGTTTTGGCCTACAACTCCCATGATCCCTAGCTAACAGGACCAGTGGTCGGGGAAGATGGGAATTGTAGTCCAAAACATCTGGAGGGCCAAAGTTTGGGGATGCTTGTACTAGGTGCTTTTTAATTTAACAAAATTTCATTTTTTCGACTCCAGTGTTATTCATACTGAGAGAAGACTGGAGTTCATTGATTTCATTAGATCTCGAGTATGAATGCAGTTGGAGGTCACTCATTAACTTCAAACATATTAGGCTGCCTGTATTTAGGTCTGGCTATCCTGCAAATACTCTCCCATCAGGCGAAGCGTTAGGCCTCCTCCTCACCACAAGACGTCTGCCTGCCCTGTAGACTTGCTGCGGAGGAAGCCCCATTGAATGGCCATAGAAGCAGACTACAAGAGGTACATCTATGCCTTCTTAGGGCTCTAAGGGGGCGTTAAAGACGAGGCGGAAAAAGCAAAGCATCTCATGAAACATCTCATGCCGGCTTTGCGTTTGCAGCCAAGCAGAAGAGAAACGCAACCTGCTCTTTCCCAAGCTGGCGGGCTGTACCTGCTGTATCGCGGGCGAATGAGGAGCCGACAACCCCCGGAGCTCTTTCTGCAGAAGCTCAGCTGCATCCGAAACGTGACCCCCTGGAAGGCGGGGTCCCTGGCCTCACAGCTCCGCTGGGGTCTGGGCTGCTTGCGGGAGACTCGCCTCCCTGCCCGCGGCGACTCGGCCGCAGGGAAGGCGTCCGTCTCGCGCTGCGCCTCCGCGCCGACTGCGCGCAGGCGTTGGGCTGGGAGCTCTTTGGCGAGGGTGCCAGGGATTCTCTCCCGGGCAGCCGCATCGGCCTCTGCGCGCTCGACCGGATCCGTGGGCTTCGCGCCGAGGCTGACGCAGTGCAGGCTGAGGAGGCTCAGGGCATCCAAAGCGGCGCCTGGAGACGCCCTGGCGCTGCGCCTCGGGCGCGCGTCCCGGTCCGCCGGCCTCGGGGGCCTGTCTGGCTTTCTGCCAATGGGCTCCGGCGGGGAGAGAAGCTGGGCGGTCTCCTGCAGGAAGCTGAGCGCGTTGGGGTCCGAGAGCTGGAGGCAGCAGGCCATGGCGCCGAGGGTCTCGCACCTGCGGAGGAGGGAGAAGCAGAGGGCAGCCCGTCAGCCGGGAAGAGCCGCCCGGCGTCCGAGCGAGCCGCTTTCGCGCTTGGCGATCGCGTCCCCACCTCCCCAAACTCTTTGAAAGGCAAGATCGTGAGCACGTTTCGCCATCCACGCGGGTAGTGTTCCCACGGGACGGCTCTGGGTGGGTTGCGGCCACGAGGCAACGAACCCAGTAAAAAGCATCCCTCCGCTCTGCCCTCAACCCCCCGGGACAGGACGGACGGACTAGTGGCCAAAACCAAGCGCAGCTTTTTCGAGAGCTGCCTGCAGCAATAGCAAACCCTCCAGTGTCGCGGTGTCCTCGAAGCTCGCACAGTTAGCACCCGCGGCTCTTTAACGGTTCCCAATGATAGCCAGTAGATGGAACCCGAGGGCTGTTGCGGCGAGGAGAAAAGCCAAAAACAGCACGGGGGCGGGGCGGGACCGGGTTGGCCAGCCTCGTTAGGGGCGCTGACACACTTTCAGAGCGAGACCGGATCATTCCCTGCGAACTGTCAGATACTTCTAGATCCCCTTGGCCAGATCCCCACACACCACCTGCCTTCGTGCGCCGAGGGCTTGTAGAAGCAGGGACTTTAAACTAACTACAAACAGTTGCTTTTAAGTTCAGGAATTCCTTGCAATGAGCACCTTCCTGAAACCAAGGAGCTTCCCCAAGTTATCCCGACTCGGAAGGCGGGCGGGTGTGGCATAAGGAGAGAGATCCCGTGGAGAGATTTTCTTACTCCCGAGTTACAGAAATGAAGGTCTTCAAAAAGCCGGGCCCGGAGATGCCCGCTTCCCAGACCGGCTGAAGGGGCGGGACGAGAAGCGGCCCTGGAAAGGGCTGCCGCACAGATGAGAAGAGCGAGCAACTCTGCGTCCAGACACTCAGATCTCATGGATAGGTGGTGCACTAGATTTACGTATAAGCTAAACAAGCTATAGTTTGGGGGCCCCCAGAAAATCAAAGGGAAAAAACCGATGTACATTTCCAAAATATAAGATAAAAAACAAATATAATGAAACCTACATACAGCAGCAGTGTTTTGTGTTGCGTAGGCTCCTATTTGTTATGTGCAAAAGCCTTCAGACAGCTACAGTATTAGGTCCATAAATTACCATATATTCAACACAAAAAACAGCGACGATTTCTTGTTGACAAAGGACAGCTGGACATATAATGGGCCCCATTACCTTCAGTAGCTGAGGGCCTCACCAAACCTAAATCCGGCCCTGCCCTAGTGGGAGGACTAGCTGACCCTTGACGGGCCTCCTTATATCTCCCAGGATCACTTCAGCAGAAAGCAGGTGGCCGTCCTGAGAGGGAAGGGGAATTCGACTCTTGAGGAGGATTCCTCGAGCAATTTGGGCGGCTGAGTTTGGAGCACAACTACCTGGGGAAGAAGGGGGACCAACCAACAGTCCCGGTTCTCCCTCCAGGTGGGAAGGGACTCATCCTTTCAGTGGAAGCGGTTGGCTCGCCCTCCTTTCCAAAGGGTTTTGAGGCGAGGCGAGGCCACGCCCTGGAGGGCTGGCGCGGCCCCTGTGAAAGACGGAACGCCCAGGGGGAGGCCCGCGGCCCCCTGCCCCGCCCAACTGGGGCGACCCGCCGCCGCCGCTCCGCCCCGGGGCTGCGCCAAGGACAGGCGCCTCTGTCTCACCAGCCCTGACGAGGCGGAGCTCTCAGCGCTCGTCGCCGCCTCCGTCCGTCCTCTCACCCCTGACTGACCTCCCCGGAGGCGCCCTCCTGCTGCCTCTCCCCTCAGGCGCCCCTGCCACACCCGAATCCTCGGCCAATGGCGGTGGCCCGTGCGGAGGCTCGCGCCGCTTGGCGGGCTGGCGATCCGGGGCAGCGCGCGCGCGCTAAGGAGCTGCCCGGGCCGCACGCACGCACGTGGAGCTGCGCCGAAGGCCGGATCCAATGCTTGCTGACTTGGAAGCCGGTCCACCGGACGCGCTGCTACTTAGGAGTAAGGATTGGCGCGCCCAGGTGGGGGCTTGCTTTCGAGGAAGCGCGCGAAGAATCGGTCTCGCAGGCCGATCCTAAGCAGTTTTATCGAGAAATTAATCTTCCCATAAAGGGGATTTATTCCCTAGCAGCATGAGCGTAGCCAGGATTTATTTTAGGGAGGCAAGCTTTATGTTGGGGGTGGAAGTAGAACCGAGTTATCTGCGACAACTGGTCAGTTAATTAATAAATTTTATTTACTTACTTGATTTTGAGGATCCAGCTGTCCCCCTGTGACTACACCCATGCAAGACATACGCATAGATCAGCCCGCACAACCCGATCTTACGGACATTGACTCGAAAGTAAACCCTACGGAGTTTAGGGGCTTGCTCTGAAATGGGCGTCCGCAGGCTGCAGCCCTCGCTTGTTCTCAATGGGCTCCTAAAGTGAAATTGGATTCGCCTGCCTGCGGTCAGGGACCGGTGCCCTGGGGCCGATCTAGAAGAAGGGGGCGCTTCGGATCCTCCCTCCTTTAGGGTCAAACTGATCTGGATTCGCCCCATTCTCACGAGCAGGTGTCAAGAGGAGCTAACCTGAATCCTCTGGGAGCGGCGGCTTCTGGCCCAGCGCCCGCCGGATCGGACCCGCTGGAGCTGCTGCTTGCCTCGGATTCCAGGCACGGCGGGCTGAGCAGCTCCTGCAGGACGGAGAAATCCGGGAGCTGCCCGTCCACGAAAAGCTCGCCCTCCATGCTTAGCGGCCCAGAAGGAGCGGGGAAGCGCGGCTCTCCCGACCCCACCAGATATTGCTTGCAGTGATCCGGGGAGGGCGTTTAATTGGATACAGCTGGAAGCCCAGGGAGCCGGCAGCCATAAGGGGAGGGTGCGGACCATTAGGAAGACTACAAAAGGGCCGGGGTCGCGGGATGGGGTGTGGAGAGAGGTTGGCGGTAGCATCCCTGAGGAAAGAGTGTTGTCTTCCGGAGTCCCGTCTAGAGTGCCAAATGACCTGTCCCTTCCATGGTAGGAGGGGATGCTGTCAAGGTAGGACTTAATGCCTTCTTTTACAGATTGGGAAACTGAGGCAGCAGAGGCATTAACTGAGGGTCCTCAGTGTTTGTGGTTGAGCAGGAAATGCTTTAAGAAGAATGAGGTAATGTAGTGGAAGGGTGGCTCCCTATGGGGCTATTAGTAGCCGTACCTAAACAGAGCCTCCATGTTCAACTGCAGTGTATCTACTAGGGGCAGATACTGGGGGCATCACCTGCATATGGCTTTCCAGAGACAATATTGGAAACAGTGTTGGGTCTGATTCAGCAAAACTCTCTCAAAAGCTAGACATTTGAACCAAGGCCTTTCTGGTGCTGTTTTCTAGCCAGCAACTTTCTTTCTCTGCACAACCCCAAAACACACACACACAAACATCAAGACTACAACCTACTTCACATATCTGTGCAGCAACATGTGTGAGCCACTTTCCTGAGTTGGTGTTGCATTTAATGAGTTCATTTTGTTTAATGATTTAAATATTAGAGGTAAAGGTAAAGGGGGCCCTGACCATCAGGTCCAGTCGTGTCCGACTCTGGGGTTGCCGCGCTCATCTCGCTCTATAGGTCGAGGGAGCCGGCGTTTGTCCGCAGACAGCTTCCGGGTCATGTGGCCAGCATGACAAAGCTGCTTCTGGAGAACCAGAGCAGCGCACGGAAACGCTGTTTACCTTCCCGCCGGAGCGGTCCCTATTTATCTACTTGCACTTTGATGTGCTTTCAAACTGCTAGGTGGGCATGAGCTGGGACTGAGCAACGGGAGCTCACCCCATTGCAGGGATTCGAACTGCCAACCTTCTGATCAGCAAGCCCTAGACTCTGTGGTTTAACCCACAGCGCCATCTGGCTCCCTAAGCAAGCAATACAGTACTGTACTCCAAATAAGCAAGCAATACAGTACGTACTGTACTCAAAGTGCTTCTGTGTCCAAAAAGAAACAGGAGGTGATGTTCTGATACCAAAAACAGACCCGGGGGGGGGGTTGTTTTCCCCATTTTCCTACTACTGCTAATCATCCCTCCAGTGATCAGGGACATTTTTAGACTCTGGAGCCCAAGGAGGGGCTGTGGTTGGAGAAAGCCCCTGGCAGGTTGGGAGCCTCAGTGGTGCCCCTTTAGAGGCTTCACCCAGGGCTGAGACCACAGCTGGCTCCCCCCCCCCACTTAGCTACGTGGCCTACGGGGATTTAAAATAAACTGTTTTCCAGTCTGGATTTGAAGTTGATAGATAAATAGTTGATACTGTTAATAGTTTATATAAATAAATAAATAAATAACTTGGGAATTATCCCGTGATTTGGCCCGGTAGTGTTCTTTTCCGAATTTGGTCACCCCCTTCCCCCCCTTTAGACCTGAGCTTGGTTCATGCTAATCTAGGGGGCAAAAAAAATTGCACTGGTGAGCAGAGGTGAATTATCTTTAATTTGTTGGTAGATTAAGGTAATTTAATCTGAGTTGGTTAGCAATTTGAATTTATATCCGTGGTAGGGGCTTGTTATTTCAGTTCATTTGTGGACAGGGTTTGGTGCCTGATTTGAAGTAAAGTAATAATTATATAACAAATATATATATATATTTATAAATATAAGACTTTATTGTTTAAAATAATACAGAGTATAACATATGCATGATATAAATACAACGGAAATTTTCTTCTCATCGTATCTCATACAAAAAGATAAGTACAAAAAACTAAATGTATAATTCAAAATAAATTCTTCTTCGCAATGTGAACCGTATACCATCTTTATGTTACATCCTATTTCTTCCCTCTTAGACACTTCCCGTCCTTCTAATGTTACAGTTTCAGATTCTTTGCTTTCTACGGGTCTTCGTTATAGTTTTCTTCCTTTCTTCTCTATTTTTCCTTAATCTCATTTTTATATTACAAACGTTATTCTATATCTGCCAATATGGAATTATTAGGATAATACACTTTTAGATATTTTTTGTAGACATTCCACTCTTTGGATACTTTTTGTGTTGATGATTCTCTTACTGAGTCAGTAAGTTTGGCCAATTGTACGTATTCTAGCACGAGTGTTTGCCACTCCAATACAGTGGGTAAGATCTCACTCTTCCACTTTCTTGCCACTAGTACCCTGGCCGCAGTCTTTGCATACAGCAGTAAGAATTTTGTTTCTTTTGGAGTTTCTGGTGGTAGTATGTTTAATAAGAATATTTCTGGCCTTTTTTTTATTGGTTGTTTAAATAGTTTTTTTATTTCTTCATATATATTATTCCAATATCTTTTAATTTCCTGGCAGGTCCACCACATGTGGTAATATGTTCCAATTTCTTTTTTACAACGCCAGCATTGGGGACTTGGTCCTCCATACATTTTTGCAAGTTTTTGGGGGGTAAAGTGCCACCTATAGAATACTTTCATATTGTTCTCCTGCAGACTATAGCATGCTGTGAATTTCATATTATCAATTATATAACAAATAGGGTGGCGATTTATCAACAACCTCAGATATGCAGATGACACAACCTTGATGGCAGAAAGCGAGGAGGAATTAAAGAACCTTTTAATGAGGGTGAAAGAGGAGAGCACAAAATATGGTCTGAAGCTCAACATCAAAAAAACCAAGATCATGGCCACTGGTCCCATCACCTCCTGGCAAATAGAAGGGGAAGAAATGGAGGCAGTGAGAGATTTTACCTTCTTGGGCTCCTTGATCACTGCAGATGGTGACAGCAGTCACGAAATTAAAAGACGCCTGCTTCTTGGGAGAAAAGCAATTACAAACCTAGACAGCATCTTAAAAAGCAGAGACATCACCTTGCCGACAAAGGTCCGTATAGTTAAAGCTATGGTTTTCCCAGTAGTGATGTATGGAAGTGAGAGCTGGACCATAAAGAAGGCTGATCGCTGAAGAATTGATGCTTTTGAATTATGGTGCTGGAGGAGACTCTTGAGAGTCCCATGGACTGCAAGAAGATCAAACCTATCCAATCTTAAGGAAATCAGCCCTGAGTGCTCCCTGGAAGGACAGATCGTGAAGCTGAGGCTCCAATACTTTGGCCACCTCATGAGAAGAGAAGAATCCTTGGAAAAGACCCTGATGTTGGGAAAGATTGAGGGCACTAGGAGAAGGGGACGTCAGAGGACAAGATGGTTGGACAGTGTTCTCGAAGCTACGAACATGAGTTTGACCAAACTGCGGGAGGCAGTGCAAGACAGGAGTGCCTGGCATGCTATGGTCCATGGGGTCACGAAGAGTCGGACACGACTAAACGACTAAACAACAACAAGGGTGGCGATTTATTTGATGGTTGCAGGAAATTTTGGTGCTTGATTTGCCTGGAAGTCGTCAAATTCTTATTGTTCTGGGGGGTTCAATTGAGACCATTTTTTTTTACAAGTTTTTGCTTTTGCTTAAGTCCTTAGGGTGTTTATCAGACTGTACTGTTCAGTTTGCTTTTGCCTAAGGCAAAATGGTACGCCCATGGAGGGGTCTAGTGAGTTCTGCGCCACTGTACTGAGCTGCCCACTGCTAGTTCATCAGTATTTTAGTTGAATGTGAGGCGTTAGTTAGCATTCACTGTTGATGTTTACTATAAGTGTTTCTTTGAAACAGCCAATTCTTCACATTTATTCCAGTTATTTACATTTAGAAGACATCGTGCGTGGCTGCTGCCTAAATGGATATAAGAAACTGGTTCCAAAAAGTTAGTTAATAATTTTTAAATTTTCATTTCTATCTCCATGAATTTCAGTTATTTATGAGTGAAAGTTATTTTATAGTATTGCTTAGATCTTTAGTGACACCAGTGGAGTTTTCAAATTTCCCAAATACAAATCCAAAATAACGTTTATTACATGTTCACCAACAAGTAATAATAAGAGAGGTTTATTATAATCAATGTTACGCTCTTATGTGTATTATTCAAAGGAGCCGAGTCTAACTTGTCGTCTGACTTGTCTGCAGGCAAATCTAATGCTAAAGTTATTACATCATTTTATTTCAATTTTTTGGGTGAATGATTGTTAACTGTTTGTTTACTATGTTATTTTCTATGATTTTCAGGTGGAAAACCTATCAAACAGAAAAAGGACGATGACAGTAGTGAAAGCAGTGGTGAAGATGGAACTAAACGGACCAAACCATCAGATACTGTTATGGATCAAGGGTCCAGTAGTTCTTCACCTGCTCCTGGAACTGAGACCTCAACAACCATTGAAGAATATGGTGGCTACCATGAAAATGACATTGGCCATTATCTTGATCACACACTTAAGTTGCCACCAGAAAAAAAGAAGGAATTGCTTTCAAATCCTTGGGTTCCACCACCAAAGTATGATTTTGGTTCCAATGCCAACCATTTGAAAAGAAAATTTAACCGCCCCTGGTTAGATCAATATACTCCTTGGTTGGTTTACTCAAGTCTTTTGAAAGGTGCTCTTTGCATCCACTGCCTTCTGTTTCCTCCTGCTATTGGTACAGTAAAAGGAGTTTTGGGGTCATTCATAGTAAGGCCGTACAGGAAGTTTAAAGATATACATGAAGATTGCAGAAAACACGGCAGTCACTACCACAAAACGTCAACAGCTGCTGCAAAAGTGTTCCTGGAAAATGTTCCTGTTGATGTCCAGTTGCAAAGTGATCACCAGAAGACGATTAAAGAAAACAAATATTGTCATCATTTATTTCTTGCATCATATTTGGTGGAACTCATGATTTGCCGCTTAGAGGAAAGGAGATGAGGGGGTTTTCTTTGACCTTTTAAATTTGAGAATTGACTGTGGTGATGAGAAGCTAAAGAGTCACTTAGATATCGAAAAAACTTCACCAAAAATCCATTTTGAGATTATAAGATTATGTGGTGAAGTTGTCAAAGAAAGAATTATCGAAGATTGTAAACAAGCAAAAGCTTACGCTGTAATGGCTGGTGAAACAGCAGATATCACTGGAAAAGAACAGCTTTCTATCGGATTGCGGTTTTATGATGAGAGTCAAGAAAAAATCAGAGAGGAATTCGTAAGCTATGTTGAGCTGAAATCTCAAGATGCCCCTACAATCGCTAGCACAATTCAGCGTTTTTTGGTTGATCAGAATCTCTGAGAATTGTGTTGGATTTGGATTTGACGGATTTATATATATTTATTATATATATATATATATATATAATATAATAAAATTTTGGTTTCATTTGCCTTTTCCGTGCTGAAATGTCACAACCTGGATGACCATGGCTTGCCCCCACCCCCTAATTTTGATCCTGGGTACGCCCATGTGTGTCACCATTTGCACTATTTGAAATGTGAAACTTTATTGTCACTTGTACAACTTGTAAACAGTGAGGTTACATGAACACCCCCCACTCAGCTCCTAATCTTAATTCCCCTCCTTTACTGACGCACACCCACCAAACCCGAAAGTCAGTTGCCCTGTTGTTATCTTTTCATTCAGCAGCCTAACAGCCCACAGATAGAAGCTGTTCTTTACCCTGTTGGTGCAACTAATCATGCTTATGTATATTCTGCCCGAGGGCAGGAGATCAAGAAAGTGCCGGGCAGGGTGTGAATCATGCCTGAGAATTTTCCTCACTCTCCTGAGGCAACATTCTTCCACGATGTGTTCCAGCAGATTCATGGGACAGCCCATAATATCTTGTGCTGTATTCACCACCCTCTGTAGGCATTTCCTATCCGTTAATGTCAAACCAGCGTACCACACCGTGATGCAGTATGAAAGGACACTTTCTATTGTGGACCATTAGGAGATCATCAAATGTTGATTGACATCGTTCTTTCGCTATACTCTGAGGGAATGGAGTCTCTGTTGGGCTTTCTTAACCACCTGGGTGTATTGATTTTCCAAGTACAGTGGTGCCTCGCTAGACGAAATTAATTCGTTCCACGGGTCAATTCGTGTAACGAATTTTTCGTCTAGTGAGTCCCAGTTTCCCATAGGAATGCATTGAAACTTAATCAATGAGTTCCTATAGGCTCAGGGGGACTGGCAGCGGCATGCAACGGGGCTTCGGAGAAGGTCTCCGAAGCCCCGTCCGATGTTGGCTGTGTGCAAGGCGGCAGGGGGAGAAGCTCTCTTCTCCCAGCCACCGCCTTGCCTGCCTCCCCCAACACTGAGCGCAACTTTGGAGGTCTCCAAAGTTGCGCTCCGTGCCAGCTGTGCGCTGCAAGAGGCGGCGGGGGAAGACCTTCCCCCGCCACCACCTCTCGCCAGCCTCCGCAGACACGGAGCGCAACTTTGGAGGTCTCCGAAGTTGCGCTCCGTGTCTGGGGTGCAGGGTGAGAGGCGGGGCGGGGGAAGACCTTCCCCCCGCCCCCGCCTCTTGCCAGCCTCCGCGAACACGGAGCGCAACTTCGGAGACGTCCGAAGTTGCGCTCCGTGTCTGGGGTGCGGGGCTAGAGGCGGCGGTGGGGGACGGAGCCGAATCGCAGCGGCCGCTGCTTGCCCCCACCTGTCTTCCCCGAGCCAAGGGGAAGACAGGCAGGGGCAGCCGCCGCGCCGCCGCGTTTTGGCTCCATCCCCCCCCCCCCGGGAGAGGAAGATTAGCTGTCAGCTTCCCTCGCTGACAGCTGATCTTCCTTTGCTGCTTTCTATGGCCGCGCTTCGTAAGACGAAGCGGCGGTTATAGAAAATTTTGTCATCTTATGAATGCCTCGCGGAGCGCAAAACTTGTTCATCTAGCGAGTTTTTCGTTGTGCGAGGCATTCATAAAGCGAGGCACCACTGTAATGTCTTTACTGAGATAAACTCCTAGGAATTTAAAGGAAGAGACACTCTCCACACAGCCCTCCCCGATGTACAGCTGGGCTAGTTCTCCTCTCTTCCTCTGAAAGTCCAACACCATCTCCTTTGTCTTGCTGATATTAAGGTGCAAGTTGTTCCCTAGGCACCATGTAGATATTGGACCTCCCCTCTATATGCTGATTTGTCTCCACCTGTTATTAAACCCATTATGGTGGTGTCACCTGCAAACTTAATAATTGCAGTAGACGGGTCAGGTAATACACAATCGTATGTATACAATGAATACAGGTAGGGACTTAGCACACATCCCTGTGGTGTGCCAGTGCTGATTTTTAAGGAATTAGATGTTACATGTCCAGTCCTCAGTGTTTGTGTCTGATCTATCAGAAAGTCTTTAATCCAGTCACAGATGGTAGAAGAAAGGTTCATGTCAGCTTTTTAATGAGAATGTCCAGAAGGATGGTATTAAAAGCTGAGCTATAATGGAATTATTTTCCTTCCTCCCCAAACGACTTGCCAATATGCAAACTTGTGCATTTTTTTTTAAAGCATTGGGAGACCTAGCCATTAGGGTTAAGTTGGAATAGAAGAGTGAGGGGTTATTGCAGGCATCCCCAAACTGCGGCCCTCCAGATGTTTCGGCCTACAACTCCCATGATCCCTAGCTAACAGGACCAGTGGTCGGGGAAGATGGGAATTGTAGTCCAAAACATCTGGAGGGCCAATGTTTGGGGATGCCTGGGTTATTGCAATTAATTTTAATGTGAAGATACTATTGAAGAGTAGCTAGATTGTTCTTGCCTGTCCCAATCAAACACAACTCTGTATATATAAGATCAACAGTAATAGGCCGCTTTTATTTTTTTACTGATAAAAACCAGAGAGGCTGTGGGGCGAGTGCCTTCCTCCTCTCAGCTTATTTGGTGCTATGAATGATGTTGGTGACTGATCTTCTCTGCAGGTGAGAGACAAGGAGCCCCCAATGAAAATTAACACACTTGCTTGTACACCAAGAGAAAACACAGAAACAGAGAGAAAGAACACAACACAACCCCGTACTTTCCTTCCATGAAGCCATTACTGGCTGTGCCAACCTTAAAACAGTGCTGCTACTGTGCAGGAGCCTCTCTTCTCCCCTTGAAACATTTCCCACTCTGCTGCCCACAGGGCTTGGGAAAGTGCTTCTAGGCTGGGGGAGGTACATCTCCCAACACCCTTCTCAAGCCATGAAGGCAGTTAAGCAATAGCTTAAGGGAGGTTCAGAGAGGCAAAAAGCTCTGGCCTTACTCATTCTGAGTAGCCCTCTGGCAGACACACATTTCTTTTCTTTGCACCAGTCTTTTGTTCATAGAACACAATTTTATTTTTTTAAAGCATCAGGCATGCTTTGACCGCATCGGTGTCTTGCTCTCCGACAGCTGCTTAAGAGATCAGGCTCACTTTGGAGATTGGTCCAGCCTTTGGCTCCATTGCACTCAGTGGGGTTTGGGGACATGCCCGTCCACATAAAAGTTCCTAGTGATCTTGGGGAGGGTGAACTCTGCTCCTTCCAATTCTTTGTCGAGGATAATCTGGCAGCCAAGGCGAGAGTTCTCCTGAAGCAGTGGTGCCATGTCTAACATATCCTCCTCCCTACAAGAAGACAAGAAGAGTGACTTCCAACCCATAACTCCCAAGGTTGATAAGAAGATGAAGAAGAGTTGATATGACCAGTGCTAAAATACCAAGCAAGTCCACATTATAGCTCATCTGAACACATTTTAAACAAAAAACAATGAAGTCACTAGATGAAATTCAACACTGCACTATGGTGAACGTTCACGTCCATGCAAGCAGTGCAACTTGCCAGAAGAAACGATCCCTCTGATCAATATACATCCTGATGTATATATTGTGCTCTACGGGGCTTAGTTTGGTCAGAATCAAGTATCCACTTCCAGAGGTAACACTAACTACAGCAAATTACTTTGAATCCCTGCGATGGGGTGAGCGCCCGTTGCTCGGTCCCAGCTCCTGCCAACCTAGAAGTTCGAAAGCGCGTCAAAGTGCAAGTAGATAAATAGGTACCACTACAGCGGGAAGGTAAATGGCATTTCCATGCGCTGCTCCGGTTCACCAGAAGCGGCTTTGACATGCTGGCCACATGACCTGGAATCTGTACGCCGGCTCCCTCGGACAATAACGTGAGATGAGTGCCGCAACCCCAGAGTCGGTCACGACTGGACCTAGTGGTCAGGGGTCCCTTTACCTTTACCTATTCATGTACTATATGAAACCCAAGGGGTGCATTGTTTGCCCGATGTGAAGTTTTTTGGCATGATGTTCAGCTCTCCTACCCCACTAGTCTCTCTCTGTCTCTGGGGCACTGCCTCCTTTTTTTGCACCAGAAATCTGGTTTCTTCAGGCTTGGAGAGCAGGGCCCTCCCAGCCACGCTGAGGAAGTTGTGGAACGCCATCAGCAGGGAGCTAAGAAAGGCCATTTCTGCTACAAGGAGAGTGTCAAGGGATGGCTCAGTTGGTAGAGCCTGGAGCTCTTAATCTCGAGGTCATGGGTTTGAGCTCTACATTGGTCAAAAGATTCCTGCATTGCAGGAGGTTGGACTAGATTAAGGGTCTCAGGGTCTCTTCCAACTCTACAATTCTATGGTTCTAAGGTGGTCCTTACCGTTCATCAGGCTGGGGGAGCTTGTCTACAACATCATGGCTCACATAGACATGACAAGTGGAACAGGCTAGGGAAGCTTCACAGGCACCTGTGATAAGAGGCAAAGACAAGGAGAGATTTTTTGCTGCTAAGTCCAGAGAAGGCTGTGTGCTATTCCAATTACCTGGCCTCTCAAAAAGTGTATCATAAAACTAGAAAAGGGCAACCAAAATGATCAAGGAGTTGTGGCACCTTTGATATGAGGAAATACCAGAGCTGTTGGGACTTAGTCCCCTCCCCCATACAACAAGGGGAGAGATAGGAGGGAGGGAGAGTGTAATATTTATACATTGATGAACAGTGGAGGAAGGGTTGAGTTTTACTCCTTCCGTTATAATACCAGAACTTGATATTGTGACCAGGTTACTTGAAAAAAGCACCCATTGCCACACAAAGTGAAACAAATAACATTGGCTAAGTAGTTTTAGGGCTATGCCCTCACAAAGCAACAGACAGGAGCAAGTCATTATACAATAGCCACATTAGCAAGCACACAGAATAATTAAGAAGCTGCTCTGTAACACCCAAGTTATTTACAATCTCAATTGAACTTGCCTAAACAGATGGGATGAGTTGCAAGTCAATAGGAAGGGATTTTACAGTGCTGGGGCACTTCCAAAAAAGCATACTTGCACATTCTTGTGCATACCATTAGCCCAAATGACTAAATGCTACCTCCATGTGCAGAGACAGTACATATCAGAAAAGAAAGCGTGCAGGAGAGGGGCTATATTTGGACTTCTCAACGGCATCTAGCTAGCCACTATTGGAAAGAGGGTGCTAGCCTGGACTGCTACGTAGCCGGATAGAGCAGGGTACTTAAGACCTACCTTCTAGCTCAATGCCATGTTTCTGAGCCAAGCGCAGCACATCATCCCCAATTCTGCCTTGCACTGGGATCCTTTGCCCAGACCGGTCTATAAACACCACGTTCACTCTGAGGCAGGATAAAAAGCATAGGCACATCTTCAATCAATGACCCCCCCCCTAATTGTCAGGTGCTGAAAAGCTACAAGCATGGTTGGAAGTCTCCTGTGATTCTGCATAAAGGCACAGATTACCAAGCAACATCTAACAGCTGACATAGGTTTGGAATTCCAAATATTCTCATCCCTCTATACTATATTTGCACTCATCTGTTGTCATGCTGGCATTGTTATTGTGACTTTTTAGATAGGATCTGATTGTTACTATTAATGTTTGATATTATTATTATTATTATTATTATTATTATTATTATTAGTGTTGGAAGCCACTCAGAGTGGCTGGGGCAACCCAGCCAGATGGGTGGGGTATAAATAAAATAAAAATACAAGGATGCATGCATGCCCAACCTGAGTAGGCTGGAGGAAGAAGTGGGTGGCCCCACAGCTGGCAGAAATAGGAGGGGAAAGTCTCCATTTTGTTCTTCCCCTGCTGCTGTGATACATTCCAGGTAGAAGGAAGCCTGCATTCTGTCAGTGGTGGTGGGACAATAATAATAATTAGACTAAAATAATAATAATAATAATAATAATAATAATAATAATAATAAAACATTATTTATACCCCGCCCATCTGGCTGGGTTTCCCCAGCCACTCTGGGCAGCTTCCAACAGAAGAATAAAATGATCGATTAAAGATTAAAAGCCTCCCTGAACAGGGCTGCCTTCAGATGTCTTCTAAAAGTCTGGTAGTTGTTTTCCTCTTTGACATCTGTTGGGAGGGCGTTCCACAGGGCAGGCGCCACCACCGAGAAGGCCCTCTGCCTAGTTCCCTGCAACTTGGCTTCTCGCAACGAGGGAACCGCCTCTTCTTCATTCCCCGCAGCAGCACCAATGGGCGAAGGAGAGAAAGCAATGTGGGGAGCGTGGCGATTGGGGACTTTTGAGGGGATGGATGGGGGCAGGGTTGGGCAAGGTGCAGGAGGTTGGCAAATGGGGTGTGGGATGCAGCAGGCAGAACTGGTAAGCCAGTCCCTAGTAATGTTAAAAAGAAACAATCAGGAAGTGCTGAAGACTCAACAGAGCAAAAAGCTCCTCTAGCCAATTGAGTTGTAAGTGTTCAAAGTTTGGAACAGGTGTGTATCAACATAGCAGCTGTGAACGGAGACAGATATACATCTGGTATGCAGTCCAGATGTACTGAAAACAGCCTCCCCCCCTACAAACAATTGTACCTAGTGTGCTTTGCTTCCTGTAGTTCCAGTTAACACACACAAGGATTTGTGAAGCTGCCACCTGGACACACCACTGCAGAAATTAGGCTGCTGGGACTCTTGCAACCACCTAGCCCAGCCCCCCCCAAACTTCAGCCCTCCAGATGTTTTGGACTACAATTCCCATCATCCCTGACCACTGGTCCTGTTAGCTAGGGATCATGGGAGTTGTAGGCCAAAACATCTGGAGGGCCGCAGTTTGGGGATGCCTGACCTAGCCTAACTATGTACGCTACTTACAATTAACAAGCAATATTTCAAACCACAAATTCTCATTGAGATGATGCTATCAACAGCACAAAATATGTCAACCGTTCAAAGAAGATCCAAGATTAGTTTAACCCACTCTACTCCCCAAAATTAAACCCTGCTACATTTTGTGGTACTCACACTTCTGCGGCAGAGTTCTCATCTTCTGCTTGAAAGGTCACTGGGGGGAAAAACACACAGCATTTTTATTTATTTATATGCATTTAGAGCCTTGCCTTTTACTATTCAATCTCAAGGCAGGGTACATACAGCAACAAGGCTCCTCTTGCATAACACTAAAGCATAGTAGACTATGGCAATCTGGCGCCCAGTATAGGTTTCCTATTTGCCCCCAAACTTCTGGAGGGCACCAGGTTGGAGGAAGGCTGCATAGCAGGAGGAGCAGCGATCCTCTGAATTCCTCCAATTCGGAGAAAGTTTGTTTGGGTCGCCAAATCGAACTTCTTACGAAGAACAATCTGAGCTGTTGGCGCCACAACAGGGGGAGAGGGATCCTGCTGGTACAAAAACACCGCCGATGAATCCCGAGGCGCCCCTCGCTTCGTGACCAAGTTGTGCTGCTGTTGTACATTTATTGACACACCGCCTTTTCCCCTGACAGGGGAAGCTTACAGGGAAGGGGGAGGGGAGGGAAGAAAGAGCAACCAGCCTCCCCCCACCCCGGTAGTCTTTTCCTGACCCCTGGGGAGAGCGGAGCCCCGCTCTCTCCTCGCCCACCTGCAGTGCGGAAGCCCCGGGGCAGGAGCCGGCCGGCCGCCGCCGCCAGGACCCGACGGCGCCCCGCGCACCGGGAGACGCCAGCGCCGCCCTTCGCGGCCCAGGAGGCCGCCATGACAGGCGCCACGTGACCGCCGGGGTCAGAGGGCGGCGGCTGTTTCCGTGGAAACGGAGGGGAAGGGGAGCCTCGTTCGTTGCGCGGGGATCTTCCCCACTCCTGGAAAGCGGCGTTATCTTATTCTTCCTCCGCCCCTTTTAAAAATATTCTCCCTTGCGTATTCCGGCTGGAAACATTTGTGGGCGGAGGCTAGAAAGTGTTGGCTGAGAAGCGTTTCGAATTACCAAATGCGAGATAAATACTGTCAACAATTCAACTTGCTCAATTGATGGAATGTGGCCTGGTCGCTTATCTGGCCTTGGGCAGAATCTGCAGAAGCATTAGTACAGTACTGTAGTTTTTATGTGGTTATGCAGTTTTTAATGTGTTTCATTTATTTTTATAACTACTTCGCTGTTTGTAATTATGTAGATCTTTTCATTTTGTAAGCCGCCTTGAACATTGTTTTAACTGTGGAAAGGCCATACAAATAAAATGTGATGATGTACTCCAAAGGAAAGGGTCTTTAGATGCCCTCCTGTCTCATTATCGCATCTTTCTTTCAGTGGTATATGACGCCTGGAGAAAAACATCCTGCCAAACTTTTCTGCCCGGCCCTATCATGATACTAAAGGGCTGAATTAAGTTACTTGCCAAGAGCAAAATCACATAAGAAGCAAGAGACTGAAGAGATCAGTTGCATTTTTTTATTTAAAAAGCTGCAAATAAAAGACATTTTTTTTAAAAAATTAATTTTTATTAAAGATTTGTGTGAGTGGTTCTTCCACAGGACTTTTTTATTCTTAGAAGTAGCTTGGGGGGAAGCGGAACTGGATTTTGATCAAAGCAGTTGTGCTGGCAGAGAAGGCTTAACCCTTCCTTACCATCATTTCCCCCAAATTGCATCCCTGGAGCTATTTGTCCATAAGAATCCACCAAACATTGCTGCTTTTAATAGTGTTTAGAGCCCACCAACTACACCTTCCCAAGCTGCTTTTAAGCAACAAATCAGAAGACCCAATCAGATCTGCTTTATTGCAAGTCATTTGGGCACAACACTCCTTGAGAACTTTCAGTGCTTCTGTTTTAGCATCTTAGAAACGCAGGATATCCCCTAACTTTGCAGATGCTGAAAGGACTAAAATAACAATTTTGTAAGTTCCTCATGGACAAGGGAAGAACAAGGTAGTCTTTCAGAGAACGACAGTCTTGGCTGGGATACACCCAGAGCAGTCAGGCATATTTAAACATAAGAGGATTAAGTCCCAAAGGTCCTGTGCATGAATTCACTTAAATTCAATACCATGTTAGCCATGGTAGCACCCGTTTCTCTGGAAAATGGCAGATCTTAATATTTTAACCAGAAGCCAATGGTAGCCCTATTCCATCTTGTCTCATGTCACCATTAAATCTTACATGTTTTTCCTTTTGGGACATCACTATGGTATAAGCCTTCTCACTTTCTTCTGCTGCATATTGGATTTATACACTAGTTAGCACCAAAGGTGTAAATAAGCCCTCCATCAACACTGTTATAACAAGGTCCATTTATATAAACTTTAAATACCGGTATTTTGGCAGGTATTATGTTTAAAATCTATGGCACAAATGGAGATACTATCCCTTCAAGAGTGGTTGAGGGCTGACAAGCCTTTCATAAACTGAGAAGAGATTATTTCCTTGGCCCAGTGGAGTGAGAGCACTTTGTACAACTTGAATTGTATGCTGAAGCAAAGCAAGTACCGTATATGTGTAATTTTGTTTCAATATTTTATACAATATGTCATAGAGGAGGGAATTAAGTATACTTTACAGGAAAAAAAATATTACAAAAGACAACACAAATCAATGCTGGAAGGATATCATTCAAACTTAATCCATCCCCACCCCACCCAGAAATTAGAAGTTGTGGTATTCATTTAAAGGTAAAGGTAAAGGAAGAGGGACCCCTGACCGGGGTCCAGTCGCGAACGACTCTGGGGTTGCGGCACTCATCTCGCTTTACTGGCCGAGGGAGCTGGCGTACGGTGTCAAACAGGGTCAGGGAATGGTGGAACCCAGGGAGAAGAGCAGCCTGGGGAGAGTCTCATGATCCATACAGAGAGGCCCCCGGGTCTGAAGGTTGCCGACCCGCTCTAGAGTGTATTTTTACCATTGTATATACAGTTCTAAATCATGGTACAGAGATTAGGCAATCCAGCTTGCTCAAAAACATCTGCTTCCACTGCTCATTATTCTTAAAGCTCCATGCACAAAGAATGAAAAAGCGAGAGAAGGTCTGATATAAATATAACTTTACTTTGGAAAGTTGGTATCCAGCTGCCAATGGATTTCAAATCCCACGACATATACAGCTAACCAAGCAGTATCTACAGTAGAATCATCATAGCATGTTTATAAAACAGAAAATGTATATAGGCTAAACTACAAATCCCCCAGGAAAAAGGCCACAGACCCCTTTCTCTGTCTCAAAGCAAACTCCACACGCTGAGAAAGGGTAATACGGAACTATCTCCTATTGTGAACCTAAGCAACTTATAGGGCCGTTTATCTCTGTACCAAGCTAAACCTTGTTCGGAGAATGTCCTGGCAGAATAGGGTTGTGCTTTCCATCTTTTCTCCCTCGGTGTAAGGGGAAGAGGATCATTCACAGCCCGTTCAAACTGGAGCTTGTAAATGCCAGTTCAGTGGAACCCACTCAAAAATCTTAGCTCTGCAAAAAGTGCAGGTGTAGCTTCAAGGCTGGGTCCTCTCAAAAAGCCAAATGGAGGACTCCTGTTGCCACCAAGATGGAAAAACGCTATGCAAAATTCTAAGTCACCCCAGGGAACAACACCCAAAGGCAGACCCAGCCACAGGAGCCTGGCTTAAGTGTTATCAGACTGCAGGATCAGCATTAAGACAAAACCACACTCACTCAAAAAACCTTTGCACCCAAGAAGGAATTGGTCTAAACCAATGAAAAAGAACAGCAACAACCCAAGGAGGGAGAGAATTTAAAACAAATAAATCAAGTTCATAGAGTTTACCAAGATCACACACTTCTAAACTATGTATTTTTAAATGAAGTAACTAAAAGCATGGATTTTTTTTTAAAAAAAGGTAATTTACAAATTAATCATAACCAAAATAAGTACACAGACTTAATGTTTAAAAAAATAAAAGCAAAGTCAGATTGCAGGGGAGGCAGAGCCATGTCTCTACCTGGGGGCTGCAGGAGCATAGTGATGGTGACAGGCTGCAGCTGACTAGGGCCGTGTTTTCCAACGTGACCACGCAAGAGTTCTCCGTTGCCATCTTCTTCCTCTTTAGCAGTTTGCTCTATCACACTGCAGCAATCCAGAGGCACCTACAGGATGCAAGTACATTCCTTTGCTGGAAAAAAGTGTTAAGGCAAGAAACTCGTATCTCTAGAAAGCAAGGCCCTTGCTCAACAGGACCATGCAAGTAGAATATACTGCAATAAGAGCACAGAACAGGAAGGAGCCCAAGTAGGGAAAAGGCATCCAGTTTCATTTTGGTCCAGCTGGCTGAGAGGCAGTAGGGAGCTGTTTGCAGCTTGGTGGTGCTTCTCCTGATTGTCGAAATAGCCTCACTTAGGGAAAAGGGGCATTTGCTGCAAAAAGCACCAAGGGTTCATCTTCAAAGCCCAGGATGTGCTTGCGTTGGATCCCATGCTCAGAAGCCAAGTCCTCTGCACAGAGTCTTAAAACCAAGTCTAAGTAAAACATTAAAAACATTTTTACAAAAAATTTACATATTTGGGGAAGAAGAAAAGTGAGCGCTTCTATAGGAAACTGATTAAAATATCCTCTTTCGCTTCATATAGGAGTCTGCGTAGTGCCCTCCCAGGCCTTGAGAATGCTGACCCACATAGCTCCCTTCTGGGCTGGGTTCTGGGGATGGGAGCAGGTGGGAAAAGGCCCGTTTCTGGCCACCAACCGGAGACTGCAAAAGCAATGAAGGGGAAGAGAGGCAGAATTAGGGAAATGACAAGACACGGAGGAGCTAAAGGTTTCAAAGTTCAAAGTTGTACCAACCCACCTTTGAGTAGGTGCTGTGTGAGTGACTTGTTGGTCCTAGTCCCATAATGCCATCTGCTGCACTCACAGGGGGCATCCCAACTGCCTGGAAGAAAAGGCAAGAGGAGAACGAACATCATTTTTGACTGCGAGGCTGACACTCCCCTCCACTACCCAGCGTGATACTATGAAAAACACTACACTGATAAAGGCAATATGTCAATCCTTCAGGGATACGGAGGCAAAACAAGCTCTCACAAGTGGCCTGAATGGGTTGGCTTGTTTGCTTAGCATGACTTTAACACACACACCCCGGGTTCTCTGGCTGTCCTGTGAGATTTCCCTCCAAATACTTTTCCTTTAAAGTTCCTGAAGAAAAGCATCCAAGAATCTCACGCTAACAAATGAAGCCAGAAACCCCCCTGTGCAAAATAATAGAATAAAATTAGACTAATTTAATTTATATATTGGGGTCAATCTACAGAAGGGTCTAAAGTTGCAGATTTTGAGACTGCTAGTAATACAAGTACGGATCACTACGCTTGCCAAGGCATGTCCATTAGGATCTTGCACTTTAAACAGATCAATGCAAGATCAGAATGCTTTTTTTAAAAAAGCATCATCAGTTTCCAAAAGGTTTACAATATATCATGTTGGCAAAGCAAGCCCAGAGCACAGAATAGGCACATAAACTACCTAGTTTTCTTGTTATTTGGATCCCAGCCAATGTTTCCAGTCTTGGAGAATTCTACCAATATTTTCCTTCTTATTCCAGGCTCTTGCCCTTCAGGTATTATTGGGACTATAATTCTTGTGATCGCTGACCAGCAGCCGTGATGGCTGGGGCTGATGGGAGCTAGAACCCAACAGCACAATAGATTCTCTATTCCCACTATAAACAAAGCAATTCCATGTTCACCTTTTCTTTTACAGGATCTGCAACTCATGCTCTTTGTGGGTTATATCTGAAAGTGTCTGCAATCTCCCTTGATCATATTCTACTGAGGTTTGGACATTTCTATCTTCAGCTGTGTGCAAAAGCTGTTGTCATAGGGAAAACTAGTGGCTACGAACTCAAGTGAAAAGCATGGTAGCCAATGAATGGGTTTGTCATTGTTTTTTATGTATTTTGTGTTCTCATTTTGTATTTTTATGTTGTCAATTGCCCTGTGATCTTGGGGTAAAGAGAGGTATACAAATTTAACAAGTAACAAAAATAAAAATTAAAAAAATGAGACCACAGCAGCAAGTGACTGGAGCTGTTAAGTGTGCCAGTGTAGCATCCAAAACTATCCAAATTTGCTTCCTAACACAAAGCACAACCGGCATTATGGGAAATCTTACTTTGTTTAGGTGGCTCTGTCTGAGCCCAGCCTGAAGGCCGCTGGTGAAATAGGAGCTTGGGGATCCGGAATAGAACGGAGGCAGAGGGGCTCCAAGGCTGTTCCGTTCAAACCCAGGTGATGACACCTGGAAAAGGGGAACAAGATTCACACCGGCTACTTGTGGGCAGAGCTTCTCACACCCCTCTCCACACTGTAGGACAGCAACAACTAAAAATGACTGATCCCCTCCCACCAGCCTATGCAACTTGCCTTGGAGAGGGAGAGAAAGGAGTGCAGCCTTATCAGCTACTAAGGGTCCTTTAAGTTGCCCCAAGCAGGACAGAAATAGTCAAAACGACACCGGGGTTGAGTTCTTCCAGAGAAAGAATTTTATTTCTTATTAATAAGAGACTCAAGGTGGTTAGTTCCACGACAAGAGTAAAGAAACACAAATTGCAAAGCTCTCTTATACCCTTCTTTTGGGCTCTTTCCCCCTCCTCTGTAAGAGTGCGCACGCAAGGGGTTCACGCACGCAAGGAGGTCACTAGTACACGTTCTGTGCGTAAACATATGCTGGCTTAGGCAGTGGTAACATAAACAGGACTATAGGGGACAATGGTGATTTGCGCATCTTCCCCCCCCCTTCACATCATCTATGCGTATTGTCAATTACTGTCGAATTCATATCTCTGGCTGGCCCTGGTGCCCTTAGGTAAGTTCCGTGTCTTCGGCAGCTAACACATCATTCCCTTTGATAAGAGGAATGTTTTCATTTTACAAGGCTGTTCTGTCTTCCTGTCAGTTCTATGCAATGCCTCCTTCTTACCCTTTGGCACACAGAGAGAGGCAAAGAAAAAAGCATTTTACGCACGACATCCCAGGGCTACAGCCTATACAGTCAGAATTCATACAATGCAGGCAATGCAAACTATAGGATCAGATCTACCGGTAGCTCAATAATACAATTTGCAAATCACTCTCTACAGGAGGATGGCAGCAGCGCTTGTCACCAGTTCAGCACTGCAGGATGGTTAGAAGAAAGAGTCCATTTCCTGCCCACAACCTTCCACAGCTCTGTGCCCTCCTTGTGCATTCTGCTACACAGTTAGCGGCCGTTTCAAGGACGGCTTGCTCTTAACCACCAAGTTTGTGGGTGTTCCTTACCGGACCATCTTCTATGCACATTAAACTAGCGCAAATCACATCATTTCATAACGACAAATCTCATAGTTATGGCACTGCAGCATTCTAAACCTACTGCCTTTCAGTAGATGAGGCCAGGAGTCGACATGTTTTAGTGCCACCATATCAAATCCAACATGGTATTTAGGAATATAAATACGACAGAGGCAGCTCCCTTGGGACTAGCCCAGGGGTAGCCAACACGGTGCCCTCCAGATGCTGCTGGACTCCCAACTCCCATCAATTCATGCCAGCAATTATGGGAGCTGCAGTTCAGCAAGGGCACCATGTTGGCTGTGTCTGGATCTACCCCATCCAAGCTACGGTAGGTAGAGGCATTTAAAACAATGGATGTTTACCTTCTGCTTGTTGTGTGCAAATCCACCTAGCTGGGGCCCTGTCTCTCTGGCCTGGGGATACATTCGCGTTCCCAAGTCCTTTTGATAGAAAAAGAGAAAAGGCAGGAACTCTTTAATCCCAAGCTGTGTAAACTGGATATAATTATGCCCCAAACGTTTCATAGCTGAGTTGGTTAGAGCATGGTGCTGATAACACCAAGGTTGCAGGTTGATCCCCATTAAAGGGACAGCTGCATACCCTGCATTGCAGGGGTTGGGCTAGATGACCCTCAAGGTCCCTTCCAACTCTGATTCTATGTCATTTGAACTGATATGGTCACCAATGAGAACTAGAAATCTGTGCATACAAGAACATAACATTTATTTCATAAAATTTATACATCACTCGATCTCAAAATAAAGTCAAAGCGCTTTACAAAAAAAGGCAATAAACTCAATAAAAAAGTACAACCCTAAAACATACAAAAGGTAAAGTACTAAAAGAGATTAAAATTACACCCTAAGCATCTGGGCAGGCTTGTCTAAACAAGGATGTTTTTTAGCAGATGCTGTCACACAGAATAATAATACAGAATGAAGAAGCAGAGCCTAAAGGGCATTAAGATAAATGAAAGCAACTCCAGCTCTTTAACCTTGCTGTTTATATTCAGAAGCCATGGCTCATAATGGATCTTCAAGTACTCACTGGCTGGTAGTCAAAAGCACAGCCTTCTCCTGTCAACCCAGAAGAAGGCAACCCAGCATCAGATAGGGAGGCCTGTGGGATTCTGGGATTTGAAACATTGCCCAGTACACCAGTCTTCAAGCTGAATGCTTTGTTGGCCCCACCTGCAAAATCAAAAGAGTTGACTATTAGCATGCAAGCAGCACGGTAGAAGAACCAGGGATGGGATAGGCTTTGTCCCACTCTAGACTCACCTCAGGGCTGCAGGAAACACCCTCATTGTCTAATCATGCAAGGCCTATAGCTGCAGGCAGAAAGAGCACTAAAAACTGCCATGCCTCTGCCCTGGTATTACCCATTCTGCCTCCATAAGACAGCGCAAAACACACCATAAATTATGATTTTTTTTAGCAAGTACTAGAGAACACAGTTTTGTACTTTCATTTCTCTTGTGCCAAATAAGGGATGGCATTCAGCTAACTTTTATTCAGTGTAGACCCACTGAAATTAACATGTCTAAATTTGGCCCATTAATTTCAATAGGTCCAATTTAGCCAAATACCACTTAAGATGTGGCCACCTTACCTCCAGGCTTGTTCGTAGGGAGAAGACTTTGCAGATTTAAGTAAGGATTGAGTGGAATCTTGAAGTCTTTGGGTGGCTCTCCTAGCAGAGAGACCTGTAAGAGAGGCAATAGTGAGCACCATTTCCTAGAGGTTTCCAGCTGGTGCCCTTAACAAAGACAAATCACACGTTGTGTGATAAAAAAAGTTAAACAGTTTTATTTTTTTGAAGAAAAGGTGGATGCATCCTTTATTAAAAAACAAAAAGTTAAACGTTAAGTCCAATGTTGGCGCTTGGTGAAGTGATCTACCCTGTTTCTCATATTTTAAGACATACCCATAAAATAAGCCATAGCAGGATTTTTAAGCATTCAAGGAATATAAGCCATACCCCGAAAATAAGACATAGTGATAGGCGCAGCAGCAATGCCGGACGCGGCAGGAGGAGGAGGAAAAAAATAAGACATCCCTTGAAAATAAGCCATAGTGTGTTTTTTTGAGGAAAAAATAAATATAAGACATGTCTTATAATATGAGAAACACGGTATTGGTTTTAAAGAGATTCCCAGCGACAAACACTTGGCAGTTTTTCTTCTAATAAAATGTGCAAGAGGATATACATACTTTTGACGCACTGATTACAGAAGGGTGGACAGGCTAAACACAGTGCCTACACTATGCTGAACATCTTCCGGCTGATCACTTGCAGCCCGATTTTGAAAACCCCTGAAGCCAGTTATGCTATAAGGGGCTCCTCTTGGTAGTTCCACCTCCTGAGGGATATACCTCCCTCAGAAGTTTGGTGTGTGTGGCCCAGGGCCTTCTCTGTGGCAGCCCTGAAGATGAGGAATCTCCTCACCACAAATGTACATCTGGCTTCTTCACTATGCGGGTTTCTTTACCCTGGCCTATGCTATCCAAGATAGGTGTTTTCAGAGCACACCCTATTCCTGTGACTGTAATTTGCTTTAACTGTTTTCAATTCTGAATTTTAAATTGTTGTAACCTGCCTGGGACCTGCTGGTGAAGGGCAGGTAATAAATTTAATGATAATAATATCTAGAAGTCTAGGAACTGGTTACGTTTCTATCCAGTTGCAACAGTTTCAACCCAGGGTTTCAATGGGGGCATGAGAACTGAAGAATTCAAAAGCAGGAGGAGAGCTGTAAGGGAAAAGGTAAAGAAGAAGAAGAAGAAGAAGAAGAAGAAGAAGAAGAAGAAGAAGAAGAAGAAGAAGAAGAAGAAGAAGAAGAAGAAGAAGAGGAGGAGGAGGAGGAGGAGGAGGAGGAGGAGGAGGAGGAGGAGGAGGAGGAGGAGGAGGGGGAGGAGTTTGGATTTGATATCCCGCTTTATCACTACCCGAAGGAGTCTCAAAGCGGCTAACATTCTCCTTTCCCTTCCTCCCCCACAACAAACACTCTGTGAGGTGAGTGAGGCTGAGAGACTTCAGAGAAGTGTGACTAGCCCAAGGTCACCCAGCAGCTGCATGTGGAGGAGCGGAGACGCGAACCCGGTCCCCCAGATTACAAGTCTACAGCTCTTAACTACTACACCACACTGGCGGTGTATAGGACGGAAAAGCACAACTGAAGCTGTCATGCAATATAAAAGCACTTCAGTCAAGACCCTCACATCTTTCTGAACTGCAATGCTGAAGGACAGAAAGGCACCACATAACATATACTCAGATTTTCACAAACGTAAACCTTCACAAGGTACCAGATTCCTCGCAAAAGTTCATTGATAGCCTCACACTTACCCCAGATGATGGAGGCCCATTTTCTGTCTGCTTTGGCTTCTGAAGCCCACTGATCACAGACCCCAGGATGGAAGTGGTGAGGCCTTGCAGCCCAGGCGGGGTCAGGTGGGGTCCTATCACAGAGTTCTCCCTCTCCATTCCCAATGGTCCCAGAAAGGATGGCAAAGGCAAGTTTCCTGAAGGCAAGATTGGAGACTTCACAGGTCCTGGAGCCATATCAGAAGGTAGGGAGCCACCTAAGGAGAGAACATGCACCCAGGTGAGAGCCACCTCCAAAAATAAAGTAGTTTTGGAACCCAAATCATCAGGTTGGAACAGTCAATTTACTGTTCAAATGTTGTCAACTAACCACTTCTTTAATTCATGGTGGTTAAAATACCTTAAGCTGCAGAAGGTCATTTGCTGGGCTTTTGCCAGTGAGGAAGGGAGTAAAATGGGGCCACACAACCTGGTAGGGATTTATACATAGACTGCTGGTCTGAGTCCTTTCCACAGGAACAAGGAAAAGCTCCAATGGGGGCAAGAGCACAATGGGTGGGTGAAAGTTTGCTACCACCTTCAACAAAGTCCAGAAATAAACGATAAATTACAAGAACTCAGGCCAAAAGAAGATGGATTTCAAATAAATCTTCACAAGGTTTTATTGATGTGATGTGGATTAAATGGGAATCAATCCCAATTTTGAAGGCAAATAAAGGTAAATTCCAGTAAAAATCAGGACAAGGCCCTGTTTCGACTATTCTTCGTCTTCAAGGCAAACATATTTGGTACACTTTGACCTGTGAATCTTTGCTGACGAAGAATAGTCGAAACAGGGCCTTGTCCTGATTTTTACTGGAATTTACCTTTATTTGCCTTCAACATTGGGATTGATTCCCATTTAAACTCCGCATCACATCAATAAAACCTTGTGAAGATTTATTTGAAATCCATCTTCTTTTGGCCTGAGTTCTTGTAATTTATCGTTTATTTCACCACCTTCAGCAAAGGCATGGGTGGGGAGACTCCTTCAGACAATGCAAGAAAAGTAGCAAATCCTACTCTCCTCCTATATTGCTCAGGTTGGTGGCTTCCTGTGGAGCTAAGACTCAAAACATCCCTTCATTAAACACTACGGGACTCACTGCATGGAAGGAGAGTTAATTTGCTCCCTTCCATGCTATCCTGCTCCAAATGAGGACTTGCTGAACAACTTGCTGTGCAACTAGCCTGAAACCTCTCCCTTCCTCATCAACAACTGCAGGCCTGAGGATATACTTGTTTGATCTGTAAGCAGAGTTCTTTGCTCTGCCGATCTTCCTACACAGGGAGTGGCACCAACCTAATTTCCACACAGGGCTGCAGGAGCTACTCTGGAGTGAAGAGAAGTGAAAATAAAATGCACAGAAAGATTTCTTATGGGCCAGAACCACAAGCAGAACATAGCTGAAGAAGCAACTGCTGTGGCTTGCAAAAATACCAACAGTTACTGAGTTGCTGTAGGAGTAGATCTTGATGAGATGAAGTTGCTGTGAGGTGCAGCACCAATTACCATATGCTAAGATTTTTTTAAAAAAAATCTTTGGCCCTCTCACTACATCCCAAAGCTTTCTCCTATTCAAAGGAGAGTCTGCTATACAGCAACCCAAGTAAACGCTTCTGTTGTGATGAAAGAATTCTGGACTTGGATCAGCAAGGTAAAAATCACACACAGCTTTATTGCAGACTCAAAATACAAAGTACTGTATAACAATAGTATAAATCAACAGTTATTAAAGTGGTTTCTCTTCTGGTTAGTTTCTGAAAGATTTTGTATAAATCGTCACCTTTTACTAAAAGAAAAAATCTACAAAGTAAGTTAAATGAGAAAAAGAACATAATTTCCGTAGCTTTTAGTAGAAACCATCACTCAAAAATAAAATTCTGGAGAGGATGTTGTTATGACCCTATACCACAAAGCACTTACCTGAGGACATCTCACTCAGCAACTGATTTCCTGTTTGAGAAGCTGGTGTGTTTTGCATTCCCAAAGCATGCTGCAAGGAACCCAGTGGAGACTCTCCCAAGATTCCTGGTTTCTACAAACAAATCAATACGTTCCCACAATTAAGACAGGAAACAAGACTGTGTGTGATTAAAATCCAACACACTCAAGCCAATAATCCACTACAAACCACTAATCTCAAGCAAGGCAATGGCAAAGGCATACTGATCCAAATGGTTAAAAAAGGGGGGGGATCAACTACATACAGCCACATCACTCATGTCTCTAGAGCAGTGGTTCCCAAGCTTCCCCCCCCCCAAGGACCACTTGAAAATTGCTGATAGACCACTTAATGATTTTTCTGCCTGTTGCAGCAATTGCGCTGTGCTAGATGATGTATGATTTTTAATTTTATTTTTACTGTTTCTTTTATTTCTAACATTTTGCATTCTGTTAAATTCAGACTGTAACACAATAAAGTACAATATAAGAATCTAAAGAAGCAATAATAATACAATTTAAAACCAGTATGACTATTTAATGCATACATACTGCAGACCACCTGAATGCAGCTTACAGACGCCAGGCAGATCATTTTGCTAAACCAGTGCCCAGGTAACTCAATACCACCGGACACTCCTGGCAAGCTATGTTCAGATACAGAACAGCCTGAAAAAGATGGCGCTTTACAGATAGGAGAGAAGTGCACCAATGTCTTTCAGATGGACTTCACAGGACTTTGCGGTATAGACTGAGTGAGTTTAGCTGTTGCAAGTGGCCGAAATGCAACACAAACAGAATTCTACAGCACAAACTGTTAGCTTAAATTCCAGCACACTCATGCCCTTTCCCCATTCTCCAACTGTTCTTCTACTGCTGTATTTCCATTTCAAAGCAACCCCCAGACAATCCAATACAGCTGCTAACTTCCTTGCACCACTGTTCTGAGTATACGAAACAAAATAATAATAAAAATTCCTTCCAGTAGCACCTTAGAGACCAACTAAGTTTGTCATAGGTATGAGCTTTTGTGTGCATGCACACTTCTTCAGATACACTGAAACAGAAGTCACCAGACCCTTATGAATAGTCAGAGGGTGTAGTGAGGTTGATTTCATGCGGCTCAATGTGGTGCCTTCCATAGTACTAGTTACAGGTAGGTAGCCGTCTTGGTCTGACATAGTCAAAACAAAATAATAATAATAATAATAATAATAATAATAATAATAATAATAGTAATTCCTTCCAGTAGCACCTTAGAGACATTCCTTCCAGTAGCACCTTCCAGAAAATTCCTTCCAGTAGCACCTTAATTATATTATTATTATTATTATTATTATTATTATTATTATTATTATTATTATTGTTTTGACTACGTCAGACCAACACGGCTACCTACCTGTAACTGAGTATACGAGTTACTATTATTTGAAAGATCCTCTTTGTGATAGTTGGGATGGATTTTGCTGTTCAGCTGCAACAGGGACAACATTAACAGCAGGCAAAACCACAACATTCAGGGCTATTTAATTCCAATGCAACTCCACCCCATAGCTGCCAAGTTATCCCTTTTTTTAAGGGATTTTCCCTTATGCTGAATAGGCTTCCTCGCGAGAAAAGGGAAAACTTGGCAGCTATGCCACCTCAACCACAGCAAGTTCTAATAGTTGTTTGTGGCAGACTCTTCCATCAATGGTTGGAGGCAGCAAAGCAGAATAGAAGCCTAGAAAGCTATGCTCTGAAACCCAACTTGTTGAGAACAAAAGTCTGAAGTCTGATAAGCAATGGTTTTCAACAAGGAGGCATCAGGAGGAGGTTTACCCCATCCAAATTCAGAGGGCCTATGTCAACCCATTTGGATATACTCCCAGAAGGAGATGGAAATGTGGAAAACAGACCTGTTCTTTTTTTTTTTTGCAGCTCTACCTCTTTGCCCTCTACTCCACGGCTCCTTGTCAAATAATGCTAGATATTTGGAAAACTTCAGACCACCATGGACAGAACTGCTCCATCATGCACAATTAATTTTGCTCCACAACGGTACAGCTCAATTGGTGGTGCATAGGCACACAGCACTCACTGGAATAAATATGTCCCCATTCAGCCTTAAGGAAGTGAAGAGGCAGTGAAGAGCTCCTCATCAACCAAGAACCCTCGCTTTATCACAAAGCCTTGTACTAGTCATGCTAAATGCTACTGCAAGCCAACCCCCCTGAAACTATGGGGTTTAAGGCTTAAACAGAGTGAAGTCCTAGTTCTAGGGGAATGTCTTGCACAACACATCCTCCCCAGTGAGACTAGAATATGATTAAAGTTGGAGGATGGTCCCTGCAGTGCTCCTTCATGCAGCGCACACACAATAAACACCCACACACAAGCAGCATGATTTTCACACACAGGTCTGGCCCAGCACTCACATGGAATATGGCCTGGTTTTCCTTGTTCTGCAGGAGTTGTGTCCAGACCTGGTTTTGGACTAAGAGCAAGTTTCCAAGAAATGCCTTCTGGAGCAGAAAGCAAATAGAGACCAGAGACAGGGTTACTAAAAGCCAAGAGAATTAAAACAGACAAGAAAAAAAAACAGAGAAGGAAGTTGGAAAGTAAGAGCCTGCATCAAACTGCTGCTGTGTACAAAGGCAAGCCACTCCAAGGACATTTCTATTACCAGGAGATCAAGCAGACTAGATCTTGCCCTGTAGGAACCAGATGGAACCAGAGCTGCTAAAATTCTCCCTGCCATTCGGCAAAGCATTGCAACTGTACACAGAGAAACTCCAGTGAAGAATTAAATAATAGATACAACTGGATTCTTTTGAGTGTGAGGCTAAAGTGAGTTAGGCTGCAGGTGAGTAGTGGAAGGATCACCAATGACAGAAGAGAATGATCCCCATGTAGAAACCCAAGGTACTTGTTTTCAATAGCAGTCGCTGCCCCTGCAGAGATATGTATCTGTATATAGAGGGGGTTTATTAGGAGTGGGGGGGGGAGAGACAAGGAGATTGTTCTTTATCTTTCCACAATCTGGAACACCAGCCCATCCATGGATAGGGCAAAGATTAACATCAATGTTGTTTTACCTGCAACACTGAATGGCAGTTACCTGTTGTGCTTGTGTTTGATTTTGAAGTGCTAGCTGAAGCAGAGCTGTGGACAGGGCAGGGTTGCTTAGCAGATGCACTGATGGAGGGGCTCCTAGGATTCCTGAAAAAGAAAAGGAAAGTTTTAAAAACTCTCCAATGTAATGGGGTGGGGAATCCCTTAGCAACCCCTCAAAATACTGCTGTAATGCAAACTGAACCAAAAAGGACAGCCCAAATCGTGAAACCCTTCATCTTTTAAAGATGTCAGAATACCTTATTCACTTTTGCTTTTGATGAATGAGTCCAGGCTAGTTTTTTTTTCTTTACTTGACAGCACTAGTTTGTTAGATACAAATCCTCACATTAGATAAACTACGAGTAAGAAGGAACACCATTTTGGTTGCCTCATGAAGAACTCTGAAGCACATACTACATCTGCAAAAGTGCCATCTTATCCATTTTGCATGAAACACAAATATTTGGTAAGAATTCAAGCTCTTTCTGATCTGAGGAAAGCTTCCCTCACAAGGGAACATACGGCATAATGAGCACTGAATACATGCCACGCTTTTTAAAGCTTGGTAGAAGGTTACATTCCTGCTCTTTTTGAACCTGCTCTTCTACAGCCCAATATAAAAACAACAACTGACATATCTATATCGTGAATACAAGTGATCCCTGTCCGATTGCAGCTCCAATCAAGTCAGTGATAACACATCTGGCCATTAGCATTTGCCACTAGGGCTGAGGAGATCAAACATACTCAATGGGCTCACTGTGGGAGGAAACCCCAAGATCACATAGCTCAATACCAAAGGTGCTTTCAGAGACATCCTATTTGAGGGCCCCTTATGCATACTTGCCTTGCTTTCCTCCAATGGCTCCATGAAGGAGAGGGTTGAATAAGAGCTGGACTGACGTAGGATTCCCTAAGCTGTTCAGAATCTGAAGAAGATTGGGCTCGGGAAGAAGCCCTTTTCCACGGTTAAGTGCCTGTAAAAGCAACAGCAGCAAAAAAACAAATAAACAAATAAATCAAGAGGCAGCTGGACCCACTAACTGATAGAAGAACCTTTTCATGATCATGACTCTAACCATGCAGGAAGGGAGCATCCGAGTGTACAGTTAAGGTTTCAGCTCACAAAGTAATTAACAGTTTACAACACAGAACACTTAAGACAGACAGCCTGCCACATTGGGCCATTGGAGGGAGACCTTTGGGGTTCTGTGAGCTGTATTTTGTTTTGAATCACACATGCACCCTTGTAATGAGGTGAGCTGAACATGTAACTAAGTTGCTCTCCTTTTTACTTAATGAGTCTATCAGTATCAAACCATCCGCACAATACAGTGGATGCCCATATAGAACAGATAATGGCTACAGGAGGAAGCCTTGTTGATGAGCAGAAGTTTGTCCAAAACCAAAACAATGGAGGCATTGTGTCAGTCCCTGGAGATGCAACACCCAACTCTGGACCCAAACTATAAACCTCTAAAAAAGATACAGGCACGAGGAGAAAGGTGGAGAAAGGAACAAAAGGTGGCATTGGCAAGAAGATGATTTCAAACTACACACAGAAAGAAGCATCATTTAACATATTTATACCACTTGCTAGGAAGAAAATCTTAGTGCAGCTCACAACATAAAACCATATAGTAATTATTGTGAATTGAACCTTACTGTTGCCTGTGCTGCTATCAGAGCAGCTAGCATACTTCGCCCAGGAGGGCCCGGAGCACAGAAGGACACTCTGATGTGGTTTCCAGCGAGTGGCAAGCCATTGGTGGCCTCTTGGACCATCTCTGCTATCTCAGCTGACTCGTACTCGAGGACTGCAAAGCCCTTTAGCTGCCCATCCTGTCCACATGCCAACTATGCAAAAGGAAAAGAAGGCAGTAAGAAGGTGACTCGGCACAAAAGAAAGAGGACATGGCTGCTTTATATGCTTTGAGCCAACCAAAGCTGAAGAACCTACAGCCTCAGAGAATCCCAGCAAGATTCTGCATCAGTAAATCCTCCTGCGCTTAGGGCAGGAGTAGTCAATGCATATTCTCCAGATGTTGAATTCTAACACCCATCAGAACTAGCCAGTATGGCAAGTAGTCAGGGATGATGGGAATTGTAGTCCAACATATGGAAAGAGCCAGAATGGTTATCTCTGGCTTACTGGGACATGTATCAGCTCATTTTGTCAAGAGAACCAAGCTACTACAAGAGAATTGCTGAGCTAGGGGCGAATGACAGGACAATCTTACAGCAACCCCCCACAAGAGGCTCATTGGCACAATCACAACAGCTAACCTCATCCCTCTTTTGCCTTAAGGTTGGTAACCAACAAGCACTTTCCCCCTCAAAAAGACAAACAATGCAGTCAAAGAAACCACTATGTTGCAATTCACATTTTGTTATATGGAATTGGGAGGCGGAGGAAGGTGGAGTTATAGCCAATAGCCCTGCTACTAGCATTACCAAACTGTTAAAGCAAGTACGGTAATTTGGCTAATTATATCCCATTTGCACTGATGGGGCTTGTGCGGCTTTTAAAATATGCAACTGCCTGAACCAGAACAGATTAATACTTCTACTTAAATTGGCGTGGCAAACAGTTTACTAGTGTGGTTGCATCTGTTGCTACAGCTATCAGATGGCAAAAAGGATATACAGTAGCTCATCTCATGTTTACAGAAAACCACAAAAATATGGAGGAGACAGATTCCAAGATTTCAAAACTATATAGAATTTGAACAGAGACTGTCTGTGGCCACAGGATTAGGCTTCCACGTTCTATACATTTCCTTGACCCTGGCCAGAAGTGCAATCTAATCAACATGGACTACATGATTCTTGTTGTCCCTTCCAACTCTACATTTCTATTATTCTATGTTGAGCACACAGAAAAACAAACTTTTTGCTTTTGGGATAGGTTGTGTGATTCAAGCAAACAAATTTCTTTGAGCTGGAAATTGTGCTAAATGTTAATCCCCTGGAAGTGAGTGACCAAGCACTTAGGACCAGCAGCAAGTTTCTAAATTTCATTATTGAAGAAGTTTGCAACACAACACTGTTGTGCTATTCACAGAAGCAAACTGGAAGGGGTGGCAGCCTGATCTTTTGTTGCTTCAGAAATATCCTGGGAAGTGGATTCTAAAGTAAGTGCAATAAGCCTGTTGTGCGAAACTGCTTTGAGTGCTGCACTAAGCGCATGAAGGGCAGCCCTCTTCCCTGTGGCCCAAGGTGCTTACCTGACAGAATGTTGGAGGGCAGATGGCAGAGAAGGTCTGCCTCAGTTCTTCTATATCATTGTAATTGTGTGGCAGTTTATCTATACATAAGCACTTTGAATGAATGAGGTCCAGGGTCAACTGGTTAACATCTGTCCAGTGAACATACAGAGTCCGTGTTCCCAACTGTTTGCCCAGCAGGTCAGATTTTGCTCTGGCTGCTGAATCCTTTTTCATGTACTCCACAAAGCCATAGCCTTTGGAGTGCCCCGTCTTCTCACTGTACACCAAGAAGCAGCGTTCCAGGTTCCCAAAGGGCCGAACCAGGTCCTCAAACTGTTGCTGCGTGTAAAGCTGGGGCAGGTTGGCAATGCACAGCAAGGCATCTGTAGGTTGTAACTGCACTGTGATCTCTTTGTCTCGCAGCTTGCTCAGGTGGAATTGCTTAATGGCCGATTCTGCCTGTTCCCCATTCAGTAACGTGACGAAAGCTGCAAGAGATGGAGGTTATGTAAAAGCTATTGACAAGACGTTACATAGCAACACACAAGTCAATGCCCACAAACCTCTGCATAGATTTCAAGGTGTATACCGTCAATCACAATTTTGCGCAGAGGTTCTGCTCCCGGCCACTGCACATTGGTATGCCCCGCCCTGTTGTGCCTCTGATGTGTTTAGTGATGTTTTTGGGTCACTCCTGGGTATGCATGCATACACAATCGTACGTCATTCGGATGCACGTTAATTGGTTGTTGCCTGTACGCAACAGAAGAATTGTCATGCTGGACTAGACAGAAAATCTACCCAGTCCGGCAATCTGTCCTTAGTTGTGGCCAAGCAATATATATCAAACACAGCATGAGTCAGACAAATATTTTCTTTTCATTGCCAACATCTGACATTCAGAGCTGAAAGATGCCATAATAAAACTAACTGCCAGGGACATGATAAATTAATATTGTTTACCCCATGACTTTTAGGTGCTTACGGAGTGAGTTACACATCCAGTTTAAGAGCACATCTGTGGTTACTCTTGGTGTTTCCCCATCCTAAATAAATTTTGTGCCTTTTATAAACTTGGTGACTACTCTGTTCAAATAATATAGAAGTGTCTTAAATTTGCTGATATTCATCCCTTGCTAAGTTTGCTTTCTTCCCTCTTTTTTCATTTATGTATTTACACATACATCTATATCCCAATTTTACTCCATTTTAAATTAATATTTTATTAAGAGATGGTAAAGTCCAGTCAAAGGCGACTATGGGGTGTGGCGCTCATCTCGCTTTTCAGGCTGAGGGAGCCAGCTTTTGTCCACAGACAGCTTTCTGGGCTTCTGGCACAACGGGACACCGTGACGAGTGCCAGCGTGCACGGAAACCCCGTTTACCTTCCCACCGCAGTGGTACCTATTTATCTATTTGCACTGGTGTGCTTTCGAAATGCTAGGTTGGCAGAAGCTGGGACAGAGTAATGGGAGCTCACCCCGTCGCAGGGATTCAAACCACCGACCTTCCGATCAGCAAGCCCAAGAGGCTTGGTGGTTTAGACCACAGTGCCACCAGCATCCCTTGATTGATGTTAGGATTGATGTGATGAATGGTCCACTATTAGAATCACCAACCTTCAGGCATGCATGCCAGAAGCTTTTCCTTTTCATGAACAATTTCGAATGCACAACAATACTATACTGTTTAAACAAGACAGAAGATATATGTAGCCTTGCCCAGTCTGTAGAGAGTGAGTTATGGATATTCAGAAATGAACAGAAAAAGCCAATGGTGTTATTTCCAGCACAAAAACCAGATACTCCCATGTGGCACATACAAGACCTCATGGGGCTCCTGGGCTTCTAATTTTCCAAATGAAGTTACTAGCCACCTCACATATGGTTGAATGTGCAAAACTGAAGGATGATCACACACAGAGGACAGTAAGACCAAGACAAACAAAATGTCCACACCAGCAAGCAAGAAGAATATTAGAAAAGATCCCCTCCTACATAAACTATGTGCATCAACCCATGTCATTCTCAAAACTATGTGCATCAACCCAATCTTTTAGTTACCCATGAATCTGCATTCAATGGAGATTTATTGAAAGGGGGTGTCCATTCAGCTAGGTTCAGCAGATTATTTTCTATTTGTCAAGAATTGAACAGTCAACCCACCCTATAACCCACCCTATGATAGAAAGGAGAATTCTGTAATGCTAGTTTACTTACCAGTTCCCTTGTATTTATCCACAAAACAGTACTTAAGTTCGTAGTCACTCAGCAGATCATGAACTTCCTGTGTAAAGTCAACAGAAGAAATCCAGTTTGAACCAGAGTGGGAAACATTACCTCTTTCATCAAAAGGAATCCCAGCCACTTCCCCCACCCCAGTCCACAGAGGCCAGAATCTGCCTAGAGGATAGTTTCAGCAAAATACACCCTGCCCTCATTCCTGAAGCCAGTCAAGCCCCCCTGCTAAACTGTAGAGCATGAAATGAGTATTTCATTTGATAGTAAAAGCTGCATCCACATCCTGGCAGTAACTCCAGCAAAGCCTAATCAATACTTTGAGCATTTCCTGGTTCTGGATTTTTTTATCTGAAGATTTATCTTGCAGGCTTGGACAAAGTCCAACTAAACATGCCATACAATTCAGGTTTTCACAGAACTGGTTTGAAAAGCTCCCTCTTGTTGAACAGAAAAGTTTGGCAACACTGTGTGCGTGAACTGACAAAGTCAAATAGCAAATATGCTCTGCTCTTAAAAGTCCCCTTTCTGGGTTCAAACTCAGTAATATTACTGGCCACCCCCCAAATAAAGTAATCAGATACACATTTTGATCCTAAGTCCATAAAAGCCCTATAATAATCAAATATGGTTTTGGGAAGTCTTTTTAAACAAATAATTCTTTGTTTAAGTGCTGTAACTTCAAAACTGAATGTGATGGAAAACAGAAGTCCCTCTCTGTTTTATATGGGATACATTATTAGAAAATTATTGAATTATCTGAGACTTGTGTTAGGTCAGATTAAGAATAACTTTACTGTGGTGTGGTCTGATTTTAGAATATCTACTAACACTGAAGATCATGGACAATCCCTGTGGCCAGTTTATAATAAGGTCTGGTTGACATAGCCTCTTTTCCTTTTCACATGATGTATCTGAAATAGTAAAATATGTTTAAATGTTGTAATTTATTCTGAACTCATCCATTCTGAGATAAACGAGGAACAAACTTACCTGCTCAATGGATGTTTTGGATATGCTTTATTATTATTATTATTATTATTATTATTATTATTATTATTATTAGCCCATATGACTGGGTTGTCCCAGCCACTCTGGGCAGCTTCCAACAAATATAAAAGCGTAATAAAACATCAAACATTAAAACTTCCCTATACAGGGCTGCCTTCAGACGTCTTCTAAAACTTAAAGGGTTGTTTATCACTTGGACATCTGATGGGAGGGTGTTCCACAGGGTGGGTGCTACTACCGAAAAGGCCCTGTGCCTGGTTCCCTGTAACTTCACTTTTGGCAACTGAGGTGTTTTCTGCAGTGGCTCCCCGTTTGTGGAATGCTCTTCATAGAGAGGTTCGTCTGGCACCTTCATTATATATATTTAGGCTCCAGGCAAAAATGTTCCTCTTCAACCAGGCCTTTGGCTGAACAATACTCTACAGCCTTTTAAATGTGCATGGGGGGGGTATTGTTTTGTTGTCTCCGTTTTAACTATTTATTCGTGCTTTTATCTTGTATTTTTATCTTGTGAATGGCCCAGAGTTCTTTTGATGAAGGGCGGTATAGAAATCTAGTACTGTAATAAATATTGTCTCAAGGTACGATTCACAAACAAAACTGGCCTACATTCACCATTATAAGGATTAGTTGCCAAATGACTTTGTGTTGATGGAATTAAATGTTTTTCAACTAAGATGATCTTTTAATTGAAAAGAACCAGAAGGCACTATACCTCCACTTAAATATGACATTATGGTCTGTATTTACTGAGGGAATTGCATAATCAGCATAAATCATCAACAAGAACAGCTGGCACCACAGGAGATCAGCTTCCTTTCCAGACTGCAGTCTTCCTGATCAGCAGCAAGTCAGTATTAGCATGCGCTTTATGCTGCCCGAGGCAACACTTTCACTTATTACTCAAGACACTTTTCACTTCTGGCAAGCAGGCGAGCTGAACAGGTTACCTCATTTGAGGCATGTGTGATCTTTTCACAGAAAGGAGTCAATCTCGCTCAAGGTCATACTGTGCCAAGCCAGCTAGCTCCACATTCTGACCATGAGAGCAAGAGTGCATACGGTAGATGGATAAGCAAGACTCTGGCTTGAAATGTGCCACCCAGAGGCAGCTTGAAACACTCCAATGTACTCTTCCAACATAAACCTAGACAAACTCTAGGGAGAGGGTGTTATTGACGCCCTTGAAAAGGCAGACATTCCAATTAAAGGCAATTCTAGAAGCCTGCCTCTGATACTTTGGCAGCAATCAATAGGGCTTGGGAATCAAGTGATCTCACCCAAACAATGAGGACAGGTCACAGGGTCAAACCTTTACCTGGTGGGCTGTTCAACTGTTTCTATGTAATAATGTAAAATGTACACAATGAGGATTTCCTATGAAGTTCCACTGTGCTTTCTAAAGTTCAATTGCCCTTCCTGATCAGACAATTCACTCCACTACATACAGGATGCGGATGTAAATGTAATCCTCATAAGAATTTTTTTTTTTAAATGAGACGTTTATACAGAGGTGCATCTTAGAACCTGTTTATAAAACACCTATCTCTAAGAAATGGTATCTATCCATTTAGGAGTTTCAGCCCACCTATAGTGGGCCAAAACTCTCTGCTTTGCTTACAGAGCTCTGGGAGACGCCAACAAGGCTGCCCGAGTTCCCACAAGAACCTCAGAGAGACCAAAAAGCAAAGTGGAGAGCTTAAAAGCTCTTTCTGTGCCAGGAAATCTAGCACAAAAGAAGCTTTTAAGCTCTCCACCTTGCATGCAATTAATTGGAGGCATTTCAACCAATCGTCTTTCAACTGCTCAAGGTTGAAATCAGAGTTCTTCCGGCTTCAGCACTCTCCCCTCAGGTCTCTATGAACTAAATCTGAGAATATGCATAGAGGCCGTAGATTCATTACATTTCTAGTCCACCATTCATCCAACTCAAGGTGGGCAATGACCAGTCAACCCACACTTGATTAGCTTCAGCAAAGTTACTGCATCACATGTTCTGTGACACATCTTGAAAGAGATGCAAATACGTAAACACACACAGACAAAATGATAGTGTACTGCTTCCTTACCATTGTATTTCCCTTAACAATCCTGTGGGAGTGCCACTATTCTGTAATAAAACATGCTCATTTGTTTCCTCAAAAGCAGATAACTATGGCCAGTTTAATTTACAATCCCTAGAGAAAGGTTTTCAGCAATGTTAATGGTGTGTTGTGTGAATAACTTGTCATCTTTCTTCTTTGTTAAAACTGCTGCTCATCAACCTCACTAAGTGGTTGCCAACTAACTCAAGAAAACAATTATATCTCTCTAGTAATGTATGCACCAAAACATAAGAAGCCTGCAGGCGCCTTAAAAGCCAACATATTCCTTACTGCTTAAGTTTCAGAGTAAAAGCCACTTCAGCAGGTACATCATGTTGCCCACTTGACAGGTGACAGGGTTATAGAAGAAAAAAGATCGAACATTAGGGCCAAATTCTATCCAATACAAGGAAGCAGCAGCAGATGTGTCAGAGTTCTCTAGAAAGTCCAAATGTAACAAGATAATAAGCATTTTTTCACCAACATGAATGGCTATCACCAGTGACTGCTATTGTGAATATCTTGAATGCATTTGGACTCTGCATAGAAATACCACACCTACTAATGCCCCTTGCACTTCTTTGCCTTTTAAATTCATGGTTTGCAACCCTACTTCTGGTTCATGCATTTCAAAACATAATGCGTAGGTTATGGGAATGTATTGTGGTATTATTATGTTTGGTGACTTGACTTTATGATAGTTTAGTAATGATTTACTGGTTGTTGAGAGTGAATTTGGTTAATTATTATTTGCTGATAATTTTGAGAGTGATATTTTGCCTAACAGATTATTGAATATTACTTTACAGTATTTGATAGAACTTGTTTATTTTAAAGTTGTTCTTTTTATTACGACTTATTTTCACTGGATCAGATCATTATGAGACGTGTGATCCTGGCTGTATATTCTGTTGTTTCTGCAGCTTGTAAGCCACCTTGGGTACAACAATACAGAAAGATGGCATACAAATTAAAAGTGTAGTGAAATATATCAATAATACACAGCTGAGAACAAAACAATACACAACTGAGAGGTTGCCCCTAGCCCAGGCATCCCCAAACTTCAGCCCTCCAGATGTTTTGGACTACAATTACCATCTTCCCTGACCACTGGTCCTGTTAGCTAGGGATCATGGGAGTTGTAGGCCAAAACACCTGGAGGGCTGCAGTTTGGGGATGCCTGCCCTAGCCCCATAGGATTATGTGCATTCTTCTACAACAGCCATAGAAAAGATTGATGATGTGTCTGGCTCAATTCAGACATGCTGAATTATGGTTATGGCTTAGCTATAGTTTGTGGTATGGTGTCCAAACTGAGCCATGGTGTGTGAGTCAGATTCAAAATCCATGGTCTGAAGTCTGTCTGTGAACCATGGTGTCTGAGTGTCTGTATTGCAGAACACACATCTCTTCCCACTAGCAGGGCGTTCAGAACATGCCCTTCCTTCAGCAAATGTGTGAGGGGCCAACGTGGCTATATAGCTGCTAGACACACACCCTGGACACCAGCTCTTCCTCCCCTGGAGGCTGCACATTCAGTGTCTGCGTGAAAGGGATGTACAAAGGCATGAGCCTTGTTTGCGTACAACTATACCAGTGAACAGAAAATACGTTGCCATGTTGGCAGGGGCCCATCTACAAGGCGTCATCCAACTTTCCCTCATGTGTTCACTGTGTGTGTGAACACCCCTTAAAATACAGTAGCTGAACAACATGCCAGACTCCCATTTGCATCTGTACTGGGTTGCAGCTGGGGTGTGTGAGGTGTGTTTGAATATTCCCCCATACTCCCTACACATAGAACCCTATGTCAGAGAGAAGGTTCTCCGCTAACTTTTCCTTGACTAGCTTTGTTTGCAAAGATCTATTTCTTGAAGGCTAGAGAAGATCCACTGCTTGCTGTAGGAAATGGTACAGCCAGGAAACAGATAAATCGCCAAGGACTTTTTGTTCGTCTGTTTCAGCTCTTACTTGGTGAGAACTGAAGTGAGAAAAGTAGTGAAGATGCTTCGCTAGCAAAGGCGAATTACCGCACCCAGATCTCGAATCTTTTTCAGATGGCGCTTCTGAAAGGCAGTAGGGTCAGGCACTCTCAACCACAGGCAGATTAGTTTGCCGCTTTTCGTGAGTGAAGCGCCCTTCGCCGCGTGCGCGCAAGCTTCAGGGTTCAGCAGAGCTCCTCCGCAGGCAGAAGAAGGTGACTGAGAAAAGCGGCAGGGGGGCGGGGAGAAGGCTCACCTGGTTAGCGACGTCGGCGGGCAGCCCCCGGACGAGCACCTTGCGCCGGTTGCGGAACTGCCGGGCGCTCCTCTCCAGGCGGCTCCTCACCTCGGCCGGCTCCAGGCGAGGGAGCTCCTCTTCGCGGGCGCTGGCCGGGGCCGACGAAGCAGAGTCGGCCGCCGCCGCCGTGGGAACCCCCGCGGAGAGCCCCGCCACAACCGCCGTCGCCATCTTGGGAGCCAGCCGTTCTCTTCTCCCGCCCTCAGGCTAAGATCAGCGAGAGCAAGGGTTGGGAAAGAGCGGCGTCGGCGTCACGGCGCCAGCCCATTGGCCTGAGTAAGAACTCCGCCCGCCCCCCGGGCAGTCGTTGGTCGGGCGCACCAATGAGATAGGGCCGGGCTGGGCGCGGGGCGGGGTGATTAACCCTTCGCGGTCTGGCGCGGGAGGTGGCTGCTCGCTCTTCTTCTTCTTCCGGTACCTCGTCCCGCCGCGCGCTTGAGGGCGGAGTTGGCTCCAGGCCGTGGTGCCAAAGCCCGGCCGGAGCAGGCGGGCGGCACCGAATAAAGTGAAGCGAGCGTGCGTAACCGGTAGGGCTCCGGAGAGGGCGAATCGGGCGCGCAGCCTCGGCGGGAGCCTGAGTCGCCCCCAGCCTATTGCCAGGTGTTTGCTTTTTCTGTATATATGAATGATCTATTTCATGTGTTATTCTTGTTGCAGAATGCACCAATACCCAGGGCCGGATTTAGGTTTTAATGAGGCCCTAAGCTACTGAAGGTAATGGGGCTCTTTATATGTCCAGCTGTCCTTTGTCACAAATTGTCGCTGTTTTTTGTGTTGAATATACAGTATGCTATATGGTAATTTATGGACCTAATAGGTATCTAAAGTCATTTGCACATAACAAAATATGTATTTTATCAAATTAATTGTTGAACTGAAATAAAATTTTAAACAGTGAAACACACTGTTCCTGTATGTTTTATTTAATTTGTTTTTTATCTTATGTTTTGGAAATGTACATCCCCCCCTTAAATCTTTTTTGGGGGGGCCCAAGAGAGTGGAGCCCTAAGCTATAGCTTGTTTACCTTATATGTAAATCCGGCACTGCCAATACCGATGGTTAAGGTGCAAGGTTTCTAAATGTAGATACCACTACATTTAGCAGCTACCATTGCTAACATTTAAGAACATAATATCCTCCTGGATCAGGCATCCTGGTCTCAAGGTGGCTAGCCAGATGCCCCTTGTGGGAAATCAGGGAGCAGAATACAAGCTCAAGAGCAACCCTTCTCTTCTGTGGTTTCCAGCAGCTGATATTCTGTGGCATTGCTACTTCCAATTGTGGAGGTAGAGCATAGTCATCATGGCTAGTAGCCATCTATAAAGGTAAAGGGACCCCTGACCATTAGGTCCAGTCGTGACTGACTGTGGTTGCGGTGCTCATCTCGCTCTGTTGGCTGAGGGAGCCAACGTACAGCTTCCAGGTCATGTGGCCAGCATGACAAAGCCGCTTCTGGCGAACCAGAGCAGCGCACAGAAACACCGTTTACCTTCCCGCTGTAGCGGGACCTATTTATCTACTTGCACTTTGACGTGCTTTCGCACTGCTAGGTGGGCAGGAGCTGGGACCGAGCAACGGGAGCTCACCCCGTCACGGGGATTCAAACCGCCGACCTTCTGATCGGCAAGCCCTAGGCTCTGTGGTTTAACCCACAGCGCCACCCGCGTTCCTAGTAGCCATCCATAATAGCCCTCTGCTCTTGTCCTCTTTTAAAGCCATCCAGGTTGGTGGCCATCACTGCCTCCTGTGGGAGCGAGTTCCATGGTTTTCACTATGCACTGCATGAAAATGTACTTTCTTTAAGCTGTCCTGAATCTTCTAATACATTGTGGGTGTCTTTTGAGTTCTAGTGTTAGATTGGAAATACAGGTGTACCTTACAGGAGCTGCCTGTCTGTTAGCAAAGAGGGGATACCTGGAAAGGCTTTATTTGAATTAATTTTAATTGATTGATTGTTTTTATGTATATTGTGTTATTAATATGTTAGCTGCTCTGAGCCCAGCTCCGGCAGGGGAGGGTGGGATACAAATAATAAAATATTATTATTATTATTATTATTAGTGTGTGTGCTAAAGCAAAGTGACAAAATCAAGTTGCTATTGGGACATTAAGAACATGAGGGCTGCTGGATCAGACCAAGCAAGCAGCCACTGTCTCATTTCCCTGTGGCTTAGCAGCTGCCTGGAGGAAGCACAGGAGGACAGGAAGGCAATAGCTTCCGTCTCCTATTTTCTTTCTTTTGGTAGTAGCTGGCCCTCACCTGCTTTCTGCCCCTGAACCTTTTCAGCATGACCAGCAGCAGCCAGCAGCAGACGCAGCAAGTGGGCCTGATGACTGGCACTTGGGTTGCTGAAAAATAGGGTGGGAGGCAGGTTTCTCCTCTTAGGTTGCCACCACTTACTCTTCCTCACCCCATTCACTCTTGAGAGTTGCTTGGTTTATGCCATTCTCAACACTTTTCACACTGTCAAGGTAAACTCCTACCAGGAAGATGGCTCTGTGACTGGCAGGATCGGTTTTGTCTTTAAAAGTGTCATGCAGTGTTTCTGATTTAACTTCATCCTTCCTGCTGCCACCCTGATTTCTTTGGGGATGAAGCTTTCTGTTATTCCTTTCTTTATCCTTTATCCAGCACCATTTACATTTATAAGAAGAAAATTAGGAATTTGAAGTCTTCCAAGACGAATTGCTCAAGAGAAATGGCTAGACCTAAGAAAGCAACTGCTTAACATTCAGCCTCAGCTCATTTGCCTTCTTTTGTTCCTGAACTACTTTAATGCTTCACCTTTCTTCCTCCAACACTGATCACAATTTCTCAGCTTTCCTCCCCCATCCAGGTTTTCGCTGACATTTCTGTACCTTTCTGATCCTAGCATTCTTTTTCACATGCCTCCTCTTTATCTTCTTCCATGCCCTTTACTGTTCTTTATTTTCTTCACTGCCACCCAGTATGTCCTTCCCCCTCATTTTCAGCCGGAAACAGGAAGAGCATTGAGACAATGTTTCCTCTTCTCCCTTCACATTAAAGTTAACTCCTAAATGCTGCAAGAATAAACTTGAGCATCATTGTAGAATGCAGATTTACCCAGTCTGTCTGAAAACTCTTTATGTATATATTTTTCAAAAGTTACACAAGGAAGCTGTGGAATCTCCATTCCATGCTAATGGCAAAGATCAAGGGCAGCAGTTCCAAAAGTAAATATTGGGCTTCGAGGCTAAGTCAGTTGTCAAGGATACATCAACAAAAGGAGTATTATGGCACCGTAAAAACTAATGGATTTATCATGGCATAAGATTTTGTAGACTAGAATCTACTTCAATTAGTGAAGTGGACTCTAGTCATTGAGAATTTACGCACAACAAAACTGCTAGTTTTTAAGGTGCCACAAGACTGTTTATTATTCATGGACTGTGCTGTAAACAGTAAGCACAACCTGCTGAAATGTGTGGTTTTGACACCACACTTGGAATATACAGTGGTACCTCAGGTTACAAAAGCTTCAGGTTACAAACTCCGCTCACCCAGAAATAGTACATCATGTTAAGAACTTTGCTTCAGGATGAGAACAGAAATCGTGCGGCAGCGGCACGGCGGCAGCGGGAGGCCCCATTAGCTAAAGTGGTGCTTCAGGTTAAGAACAGTTTCAGGTTAAGAACGGACCTCCGGAACGAATTAAGTTCTTAACCAGCGGTACCACTGTACTCTAGATTGCCGTTTTCTAGTAACAGCAATTTTCATAAAATCAGCCTACAATAATCAAGACTCCACTGAGCCATTAAAATTTACATGTTTATTTGAATAAAATTTAAAGGGCATCACCAGGATCTTGTTACATGTGGTTGGTGATTCTAGCTGCTGCTAGAGTAGTACAGAGTACATTCACATTAGAGCAGGGTTTCCAGTAGAGAGCTCCCAATCTCTCTCCTTCTACACCCACACCCGTTTTGGATGCATAAAAAGTGGGGAGGAGAGGAGAGGTAAAACCTGCCCATGCTTCTGTGGAGGGAGAAGTCCTTGCCTCAAATCAAGTGCAGTTTCAGATGCAAAGTTTTCCAGCTTAGCATTGTAGCCCAAAGACAATTTGCCAGCCAAAACAGGTGGGTGGGCTGCCACACTCCATAGACATGGCTGGTAGTGCAGGCTTAGGGCAATCCTGAACCCCAAAATAACATGTACATGGGGACAGAAGACAAGCTTTCAAAAACAACCATTTAAGTTTATAGACGGCTTTGTATGCAGTTATAAAAAAAACAACCAAATGTCTCTGCCTTTTATGTCAAGCAGTCCCATACACTTGAGGATTAATAAAGAATAATAGAGTTGGAAGGTGCCCCAAGGGTCATCTAGTCCAACGCCCTGCAATGCATGAATCTCACCTAAAGCATCCATGACAGATGGCCATCCAACCTCTGCTTAAAAGCCTATGCACCAGGCACCCCCAAACTTCGGCCCTCCACATGTTTTGGACTACAATTCCCATCTTCCCTGACCACTGGTCCTGCTAGCTAGGGATCATGGGAGTTGTAGGCCAAAACATCTGGAGGGCCACAGTTTGGGGGTGCCGGCTATACACGTTTTAAAATAAGTCCTTTGAGTTCAGCAAGCCTTACTTCCCTTGGCCTTCAAGAATTAGTTTCACAATTCTTTAGATCAGGCACCCCCAAACTTCGGCCCTCCAGATGTTTCGGACTGCAATTCCCATCTTCCCTGACCACTGGTCCTGTTAGCTAGGGATCATGGGAGTTATAGGCCAAAACATCTGGAGGGCCGCAGTTTGGGGATGCCAGCTTTAGATCTTAACTCAGGTCTGCCAGGAGTGGGAGAGGACAGAAATTAAATGTTTCTTACATCCCTTCTAGGAGACAATGATAAGAACATTTGACCAGTCTTACCAAACCTACCCCCCAACTGTGCCCCACTTGGAGTCTCTGAAGAATTCTGGCATGTGTGGGGTGTTAGGGGAGGGATACCACCTCTGGTGGGAGACACCTCATGCTCCTTCTGGAGTAGTTTGTCCACCTTTGGTCTCCACCCTGCACTCAACTCCTAGGAGCTGCCAGCATGCAACAGTTGCCACACGCCAGGAAATGGCTTCAACTGGCCAGCTAAACCAGGTGAGGGTAACTGAGGGGTCTCAAACCCTGGATGAGTTAGGGACTTCCCCTGCATGTGAAGACAGGCTACAGCGGATTGAGTGGATGAGACCAATAGTGGGTCCAACTGTCAATACAGTAAAGTGATTTCTGCATGTGCTGTAGAGGGAAATGGGGCAGGTGGGGCTCACCAACCTGGGAAGGTAGCCCATCTAGGAGGAGGACTGATCCTAAACCTCTGCTGCCTTGTGGAATATCTTCGGAAGGAAAGGCAGCTAAGGAGAAAACCCTACACAAATCCAGAGTGGAGTCCCTAAGATGGTTGGGTGGCACCCTGTAAGCCTCCTTCTAGCAACTCCGGCAGCCAAACTGGGGCCAAACATATTGCTCTGCTTTCCTCTGGATCTCATCAGTGAGGTCTTGTCATGTGGGTAGCAGAGGACCTCCATACACACTGCCCAGGCTTGCATCCCAGGGAGCTTACTTTGGTGCTGCTAACACACACGACTTCACCCCCAGAGGTGCACTCCATTGTCTCTCAAGACAGATGGATGCCAACAACAGAAATTTGGGCCTCAAGCTAGAAAAATATCAGAAAGCTATGCTCTGATGTGTAGGTGGCAGCTAGTTTTCATCATAGCTCAGTCCGTAAAGCATGAGACTTTTCATCTCAGGGTTGTGCGTTCAAGTCCCACATTGGGCAAAAGATTCATGCATTATGGGGGCTTGGACTAGATGACCCTCGTGGCCTCTTCCAACTCTACGATTGTATGATGGACTAAGAACGTGGGCTTGCTAGCAGAGACCACTGTGACTTTGCTACATAAGCATGTTTTTTGTGCAGCAGCAACCAAGTTAGTGGCCAAAACACATTTCTCTTCTTCAATTTCCATACAATTTAAGGCCTGAAGCTTCCTTTCTGCCCCCCTCCCACTTCAAATTCACATTTTCTGACTGGCAACATCAGTGGATGGGTGTGTGTGAAGAGGGTTGTGGTTGGTTCTAAACCAACAATAATAAGGAGAATGCATCTTGGTACAACAGAAAAGGCAAGCTTGTTTATATCCTGGATGGTAGGCTCTGAGGAAGTTCAAAGAACAAGCGAGGAACCTACTGCATTAGTTAAGTTCTCACTGGGGGCGGGAAGCCATATTTCTGGACAACAACCTTTTCTTTATTTAGGAGCAAGTAAGAATAGCTCTTTAGGAGCAATCCTTTCTATACGCAGATACAATGACTTATATATGATGAAGACATTCACCTCTCCAGTGTCCAATCAGCTGAGACCATATCTGGCTCCACACTGGACTTCTAAAAGGTATATGAGGGCCTTCTCCAAAGAGAAAATACAAATATATTATAGGAAGAGGGGTGGTGGTGGTATCTAAAAGCTCCTGCAGTTCTGAAACACCTAGAAATCAGGTGAATGGGGGGGGTAGTTTATATATCTTTGAGAGTCCAAAGCATTTACTTCGGGAAAAAAGGCCAAAGGCAAGTCTCAGAAAAAGCACATTTCCTTCAAAAGTTTTTGCAAGGAACATGAACGGGCCAGATACCTCACCTCTGTTCCATAAGCAAGTGCAGCACTTAACATATTGGTCCAATATGGTTATTTTCTTTAGCAAGCTGGAGCACTGCGCTTGAATAGCTTAGGCCTCCTTCCCATTCTCTCTCTGCACCAGACCAACAGGCCCAGCAGTCTGTTAAAAAGACTGTGAGGAAGTCAACTGATCCACTCACTTTCCTGCACCTGTGAACTCACATACTCAGACCAGGTATCGTGGCTTTCCAGGCACAGGCTTGAGCGCAGCACTTTACACTGCTTCATAAATAGCCTCTGCCTTTGTTCAGGGCAGAGAGAAACTTCACACTCGTTACATCACATTTGGCGAGATCAAAAGGCAGAAATGTTCTGCGCTGGTTCTGGATACCAAAACAGCAGAAGTCAGAGTTTCAAGGTGTGCCAGTAGTCTGAAGCAGCTTCCATGGCACTGCGGCTTTCCAGGCACAAAAAAAGACAGAATTGAGACACCGAGTGCAGAGAAGAGTGTGGTCTTTGGCCAAGAATCTCTGCATCCTGCTCAACACACGCTGAAGACGGAGGGGGCCTGGGCCCTGTACTTTTCATGGAAGGCTTTGAGGATAGGCACAAGGTTTGTGAAGGCTGGGCGGAATGAAGCTTCTGATTCCCAACAGTTTTTCATAAGACGGTAAATCTGTAGAAAATGGCAAAGGTTTAGAACAGTACACAGAATAAAAAGAGAAAGAACAATGAAAGAAGGAAGAAAGGGAGAACCAGACTCACCTCACAAGGACAGTCCTTTGGGCTGGGCAGCCTTTTCCCTCTATCCAGTAGCTCTATAAGCCTCAGCACTGTCATTTGTCCCTGAGTTGCTCCAATCATCTCAATGAATTTCTAAGACAACAGGGAGAAATATGTTATTGAGCACTTTGAGAAAGAGATAGGGAGATGCCGTTGAGATACATACACGTACCACACATGGTCAGCTCTACCAATGGGTGGACCAGCCAGCTGCTCAATAGCTCAGTTGATAGATCATGAGACTCTCTCCCATAATCTATGATTCTTGATGACCACTGTGGTCATCTAGAATCCTAGAATTGCATAGTTGGAAGGGACCCTCAGGTTCATCTAGAACAAACCCCTTGCAATGGGGAGAGTCCACCCAGCGACGTTGCACCCTCCATCAGTGCCTGGGGCTGGGGTGTGGAGGATGAACAAAACCCACTGCGCCAACCCAGTCCTCACCGCCAATGCCACCAGGTGGGAGCAGGGAACAGGGGTCGGAAGGAATGGAGGCGAGACAGTTGCTGGTGCAGGTGGGCTGTGTACCACACACTGACGAGCTTCGCAGAGCTCTTTTTATTAGCAAGCATATGCAAAATCCACTGGACACATTCAAGACTTTGCCCTTTAACTTCTCCAATCATGAGCTCTCTGGGTGTCGCCCTGTTATTTGTGCAACCTGTTCCACCCTGTCATGTTCCCATTAGAGGGGGAAATGAGCAACCCTTTTGCAGAGGCAAAGGTCAACGACAGCACATGGCACAATGCAATGGAGAGAAAAGGTGAAAGATAGGCCATGGCGGCTAGACACGATGTGGCGTGTCTTATGGGGGGGTGCCCCACACCGTGCATTTGCCATTCCTGCAAGGGTCTATAACAGACACCCACAGTAAGGTCCAATCAGGAAGCAAACTAAGGTAAGGTAAGTATTGTCATAACATTGCTGTACACAGGCTCTGTGCCAACTGCAGTTAGCCACAGGGCCAGTGTGAGTCAAAGCACCCTGGATTACTGCACTGCAAGTGAAACTGCATAGTCAGTCTCCTGAAGCGCAGTGATCTAAATGTGTTCCAAAACACATTGGATATTTGTAGACTTAAGAGCCCTGCACATCGCAGCACTGCTAAACAAATGCTTTCACCTCCCTTGTATACCCAGCAACTGGACTCACCGCTGGGGGGCTTTGACTAGAATCACAGTGTGTTAAGAGCTCATATAAAGTAACTCCAAAGGACCAAACATCAGAAGCACAGTAGAATTTACAGTCCTTCAGGCACTCCACAGCATACCTACAGCACAAGGAAAAACAAGAAAACAGAGCTGATGAACAGCAAAAATTTAAAAATGTAAAACTGCATTGCTGTATCAAATAAAGGTTCATCTAGTCCAGCAACCCATCTTCCAAAAGGAACATGTTTAATACTTCTAGAAAAACTCACAACAAGGGAATGAAGATCCCGAGCCATAAGGTGGCTCCATTTTGGAGATCCCGAGCCATAAGGTGGTTAGATTGGTCTCAACTAGGGCCAGGGCCTTTTCGGTACTGGCCCCGACTTGGTGGAACGCTCTCTCACAGGAGACCAGGGCTCTGCGGGATTTGAAATCTTTCCGCCTGGCCTTTGGGCTGGATTCAGTCTGACCCCTGTTTTCCTCCCTTATGGTTTTGATTTGGGCTACTTTAAAATGAGGGACGCAGGTGGCGCTGTGGGATAAACCACAGAGTCTAGGGCTTGCTGATCAGAAGGTCGGCGGTTCGAATCCCTGCAATGGGGTGAGCTCCTGTTGCTCGGTCCCAGCTCCTGCCCACCTAGCAGTTCGAAAGCACATCAAAGTGCAAGTAGATAAATAGGGACCGCTCTGGAGGGAAGGTAAACTGCGTTTCCACATGACCCGGAAGCTGTCTGCAGACAAACGCCGGCTCCCTCGGCCTATAGAGCGAGATGAGCGCCGCAACCCCAGAGTCGGACACGACTGGACCTGATGGTCAGGGGCCCCTTTACCTTTACCTTACTTTAAAATGAGGCTGCATTTAAAAAATTTAAATTTAAACTGTATTTTAACCCATATTTTAATTGTTTTTCTTTCTTTTACGTCTTATTGTAATTTTACTGGTGTCAGCCACCCTGAGCCCGGTTTTGACTGGGGAGGGCGGGGTATAAATAAAAATTTATTATTATTATTATCTTTTTATCCCCAGTGGATATTATCTCTTGAACATGCAGGTTCTATTTAGATATGGCTTCCAGCTAGCTAGCTAGCTAGCTAGGCAGGTATCATGAGCCATCCTGCTGAATCAGGTCATCTATTCAATTTCTCAGTCTCCAGCAGCAGCCAGACATATATCTCTAAAAGCTCACAAAGAAGGCATGTACTTCTGACATTCACTTATCTCCATTCTTCCCTTATTTTGCAGATATGCTTTTGGTGTTCCCACAGAAGCTGAAGAAGCACACAAGTGCTGCCATTTCCTCCAGTGTCAACCATTTCACGGAAAGCTAAACATATTGCAACATTAACCAAATGAAAGGATAAAGTAAAAGGACAGCAAATTGTCTTAGAGACTGCCATTGAAGAGCTTGGGATGTTCATGGAAGTATTCAGAATAACATCTTGCCCCACCTCCAGACTTGATCTTGAGTTACAATGCAGTCAAAACCCCTGTAATGTCTGAGAGCCATGGCATGTTATGAACGCTTTCTTACCAAAAAACAGGGCTGTCTCCATCTTCACAGACACGGTAATAGTCATGTCCTTCAGGGATAGCTTTGGCAAGACCAAAGTCTCCAATCTTCACTACATTCTCATTCTCCAAGAGCACATTTCTGGCTGCCAGATCTCTGTGGATGTAGCGTAACGAGTGCAAATAAGCCATTCCCTGCAAAGAGCAAATATGGTGTTATTCCCCAACCAGCTTTGCAAGCAAGGAGGACAAATACCCAGGACTATACTCTGAATCAGAGGCCCAGATTTTGAATTTTAGCCTATGTGCCTGCTAGACCAGGTGAGTGGCTCATCTGGTCCAGCATGCTGTTCTCACAGTGGCCAACCAGATGCTTATGGGAAGCCTACAAGCAGGACCTCAGCGCAACAGCTCACTCCCTTTTGCCATTTCCCGCACCTGGTGTTCAGAAGCATCTCTGCCTCTGTCAGTGGAGGAAAAGCATCTTTTTCAGAGTCAGTACAGTGGTACCTCGGGCTGTGGACCCAATCCCTTCCGGGGTGCCCTTCACACCCCGAAAAGTCTGCAACCCGAGTGGTGCTTTTGTGCATGCGTGAAGCACGCAGAACACTTCTGCGCATGCACGCGCTGCAAAACCCGGAATTAAACACTTCCGGGTCCGCCGTGTTCGCAACCTGGAAAAACACAACCTGCAACATGAGGTATGACTGTAGTTAGTTATCCCCCATGAATTCGTCTATCTTCTTTTAAAGCCATCCAGCTTGGAAGCCATCACTGCGTCTCATGGGAGCAAATTCCCTATGTGGTGTGCGAAGTAGTGCAGTCATACCTTCGACTTCCGTTCAACTTCCGAAAATATTCAAAAACCAAGGCACAGCTTCTGATTGGCTGCAGGAGCTTCCTGCAATCAATCGGAAGCTGCGTCGGATGTTCGGGTTCCAAAGAACGTTTGCAGCGTTCGGGAGCAAAAATGTTCGAATCACAAGGCGTTCAAGAACAAGGTACGGCTGTACTTTCTTTTGCCTGCCTTGAATCTCCCAGCCTTCAGTTTCATTAGAGGTTCCTTCTCTCTATCCACTCTCTGCACCATTCATAATTTTATACATTTATATCATGTTAGCTCTTATCCACATCTTCTATAAATTGAAAAGCCCCAAATACTGTAACCTTTCTTCATAAGGGAGTTGTTCCAAACCCTTGATCATTTTGGTTCCCATTTCCCCCCGAACTTTTCCCAGCTCTGTCATATCCTTTTTGAGGCAAGACAATCAGAACTGTACACATTTCTCTTCCCAGATCCAGGGAGCAGCCATTTAAACAAACCCCGTAGCCTATTTCAGCCACAGGAGTCCATGCCTCTTCTAGAACTCGACCAATAATCCCAAAACAAAGGAATATTCACTGCACCAGCAGCTACATTAATTTTACATCCCAAGCTGATAGACTTTACCTCACAAATCTGCTGGGCGAAGAGGAGAATGTGGGCCAGGCTGACATTGTGCTTGGGGAGATAATCTCTTAGGCTCCCCAAAGGCACATACTCCATGATAAGCTGCACAACCTTTTCCCCTAGAGTTGGGGAGAAAATCCAACAATGATATTACTCCAAAAGGAAGTGTTTTTACCTTCCCACATTTCATTATCTATAGAAGCCCTGGCATGGGAGGTATCACATATAGGGAAGGAAAACAGCAGGTGGCGACCAATTCAAGGCCAGTGTGTAACCATGGTTGGACTGGGATTTTTTTTATATAAAAAATTAAGTTTTTCCTTGGATAAACAAGGATTGTAAGAATAATAAATGATACAACTAAATAGACCAAGCCTTCTCACATCATTTGTATATCACAAAAATAGCATAATAAATTTGCAGTAATATCTGTAACATATGGTTCATTATTAGTGGTCAATCCTAAGTTCTCGATCCATGAATTGGTTTAAAGTTTAGACAATAACGAAGAGGAAACAGGAAAGAACATTCGACATCACACAGACAAACGCCCAATCAGGAGCCCTTGTGGTTGTGCTTCAATTAAGTTTGAGTAATAGTCATTTCTCCTCTTATGCTATCAATGGATAAAGTGTTAGAATACTGAAGACTGCAGGAGGGGGGCGGTTCAAAGTGAAGATAATTTGTGTTTAAATTTAGATCTATGCTCTATGCCTGAAGGGCCATACTTCAGCCATAGAGCATCTGCTTTGCATGCAAAAGTTCCCAGGTTCAATCCCTGACATCTCCAGGTAGGGCTTGGAGAGATTCCTGCCTGAAACTATGGGAAGCTGCTGCCGGTCAGCGTAGATAACATCGAGCTAGATCAGGCTTCCTCAACCTCGGCCCTCCAGATATTTTGAGACTACAATTCCCATGATCCCTAGTTAGCAAGACCAGTGGTCAGGGGTGATGGGAATTGTAGTCTCAAAATATCTGGAAGCCTGAGGTCGACAAAGCCTGAGTTAGATAGACCTGATTCAGTATAAGGCAGCTTCCTATGTACCTATGGAAGTTCTCAGGGTAACTGTGAGAAAGGAATGTGGTAGATGAAAGCATGATCCCATTTGTCATCTCCTGTCTCTCTTCCCCTACCCACAAGGCACTCCTATCAACTGCCATCCAGCTCTCGAGGTGCCAGCTCAGTAGATGCCATACCCTGCTCACTGCAGCAGCCCTTGTATTTAACAATGTTCTCATGGTAGAGGGTCTTCAAGATCTCAATTTCTTTCTTCCAGCTTGTCAGCAGCTGCTGGCTGCAGCCTGATTTCAATGACTTCACAGCTACCATCTCACCAGTGCCATCATTGGTGGGATCATAGCAGTATAAGCTCACTTTGCCAAAATGACCCTAGTAGAAAAAGAGAAAAAAACAAACAAGCCAAGAATGAGATGTTTCAAAAGGCAAATCATTCTAGCTGCTATCTCCTGTTAGAGTCTTCACTGCACCTGGCTGGCATACACCACTTTTTCCAGAAGGTGGACTAATAACACTCTCAGGTAGAACAGTATCTTGCCACAAACCAGTGCAGGAATTAATCTGAGAACAAGATCCACTTTCGCCCAGTCTCCCTATCAAGCTCTGCTGACATAGAGGTGGGAAGGCCTAGAAAAAAATGGAAAATGGAAAAATTGGGTGGGTGGGGGGACAGTTTTCTCCCCATTCCCCCCCCCCAAAAAAGGCTTTGGAGAAAACGGGGGGGGGAATGGTGTCCACCCCACCCGACCCCCGTATTTTTCTGGTTTTTTTCCAGGCCTTCCCATCTCAAATACCGTATTGGCCCAAATATAAGCCACACTTTCCCCCCAAAGTGTGGCTTAAATTCACAACCTTACAAAAATTGGCTTTTATGGTATCGCTGCTTAAACAGACATACAGTAAAATGGAACAAAAAAATGTTTTATTGCTGATTCGCGAGCTTGAGACTGTTGTGCAATTAATTCTAATGTCATTCATCGGTTTCCCTGTATTTGCATTTACAGTGCTACAAACAAGGTGTTTAACCCACTTGCGGGTCCTCTTTAGTACCTGTAGGATTTTCTTCTACATTTGCATTTATCAATCAATCAATCAGACTTTATTCGACCGTCAGTCAGAAATAAAAAGGTTATCTCAAAGTGTGTTGGGAATCAACATTTTTTGTCTTTAGATTTTTTTCTACAACTGAAACAGATCATTCATTTATTTAAAGTATATATTTATTAAAGATTTCTTAGTTTACAAAAATACATGCATTGTATTATTATTATTATTATTTATTGAATTTATATACCACTCTATAGCCAGAGGTCTCACATACAGCCCTATGTCAGAGAGTGTTAACTTCTCCCTGATGACTAGTTTTGTTTGCAAATATCTATTTCTTGAAGGCTGGAGAAGATCCACCACTTGCTGTTGGAAATGGTACAGCCAGGAACAGATAAATAACAAAGGGCTTTGTTCATTTGTTTCAGCTCTTACTTGCTGAGAACTGAAGTAAAGAAATTAGTGATGATGCTTCACTAACAAAGGTGAATTACCTCACCCAGATCTCGAATCTTCTTCAGATAGCGCTTCTGAAAGACAGTAGGGTCAGGTACAGGGAATTCAGTGTACACAGAGCTGATGTCAAGGAGGTCTGAAAAAATAAAGAGGAAGGAGCTGAAAAACACCAGGCAAGATGTACACTGACCAGTGGAAGGAAACAAATGCATTGGCTCATCTTAGATATATTTGAGTAGAGCTAGATTTTGGTTCTGTCTTATTTTTTTTGCTCCCCATTTAAGCAAACCATAAACTTCCTAGGTTATCTTTGGCCTGGTTCACACATTATAATAAGCCAAGCCAAGCCAAGCCAAGCCAAGCCAAGCCAAACCAAACCAAACCATGGCTTGTACCTATGGGCAACCAGAGAGATTATAGCCACTTTGCTCTGCCTGTCTCTCTGCTGTTGTGCTGAGCCAAGCCATAGTTTAGCTTCATGCGTCATCCAGACCCAGGCTCATAGTTTACAAACCATGAGCCATAAACTGCAGGACAAACATGGGTTACTTACAGCTCATGGTTAGTCTGGAGAGAACTAAACTACGAGCCCAGGTATGGGTAACACACAATGCGAAGCAATAGCTTAGCTCAGAACAGCACCAAAATGACTTGGGAGGAGCAAAGTGTCTGCAGTCTGCTGTCCTGGAACCCATAGAGCAGGCACCCCCAAACTTCGGCCCTCCAGATGTCTTGGACTACAATTCCCATCATCCCTGACCACTGGTCTTCTTAGCTAGGGATCATGGGAGTTGTAGGCCAAAACATCTGGAGGGCCGCAGTTTGGGGATGCCTGCCATAGAGCCATGGTGTGCCTTTGCATGACAAGAGACCATTGTAGGTTTCCTCATGCTGCCTTCTACCATACTTGTATGGTGCAGTCACCATGATTTTGCATTACATTTAACTTTTACATTTTCTTTTCTTGAGCCTTACGTCTTGCACTGAATTAAGTATCATATTCGGTAGTTTGTGTTAATAAAGTTTTACACTTTAATTAGTTCAGTCCCAGTCTTCACTGGTACTCCCAATTTAATCAACTGTGATGAGGCCACAAACAAAGATTGTTCTTCTCACACATTAACTGGCCCAGTTTTGCAGACAACCCCTTCCATGGCACTGTGAAACTCCCAGGGAGAGGGGTGGGGTAAGGACACACTATTTCAGATGTCTGAAAGCTGCTCTTTCAGCATCCTAGAGCCCTCTGGAATCATTACTATGTGGCTGCAGTTGTGTAAGGTCTCGTAAGATGGTCCGAAAGGATGGCCGTTCCCCAGGAGCATAGTTCAGGCATTGGCTGATTAAGGTAGCAAGTTCTTTAAAAGATGGTTCTGGAAGGCGATGCTTCTTCTCATAAAAACGCTCTTTCTGCAAAAAGGAGCACATTTATGAATTAAAGGAGTCTGTTGCAAAGCAACACCAGACTTACGAGTTCTGGGTCATACAAATATGTCTAAATTGGGACATGTAAACCTAAGGCTCAAAAGAGCATAGCTGCATTCCATTAACTTGCTTTCTCTCCCCCCCCCTTTTTAAATACTGTACTTTATTTACACTAATGTGTCATACAAATAAACAATAAATAAAACAAACATATAATACCAACCGCAACCTCAGAGTCGTCTGTGACTGGACCTAATGGTCAGGGGTCCCTTTACCTTTATACCCAATATTACTTAGCATTTATGCAATCCTATAACCACTTACTTGAAAGTAAGCGCCAATAAATTAAATGGGACTAATCTCTGAGCATACATGCACAGGACTGCACACTTAAGAGTGTTATTTGTATGTAAAGCGCTTTAATCCTCACAGCAATCTTGGTATTACTACCGCCCTATTGCTGATTAGGGAGGGACCCAGGTGGCTCTGTGGGTTAAACCACTGAGCCTAGGGCTTGCTGATCAGAAGGTCAGCGGTTCGAATCCCTGTGGCGGGGTGAGCTCCCGTTGCTCGGTCCCAGCTCCTGCCAACCTAGCAGTTCGAAAGCACATCAAAATGCAAGTAGATAAATAGGAACCTCTACAGCGGGAAGGTAAACAGCGTTTCCATGTGCTGCTCTGGTTCGCCAGAAGTGGCTTTGTCATGCTGGCCACATGACCTGGAAACTATACGCCGGCTCCCTCGGCCAATAATGCGAGATGAGCGTGCAACCCCAGAGTCGGTCATGACTGGACCTAATGGTCAGGGGTCCCTTTACCTTTACCTATTGCTGATTAGGATGGAAGAATAGCAGCTTGCCTCTAGCTACTTGGCAAGTTCACAGCTGGGAACCTTCTTAGCTCACAGCTCTGCTATGAGCTAAATAATTCAGTGTGTGCACTTTGCTCACAGAATATGCTTTGCTTTTGGGTGTAGAAATCAAGATCTTCCCCCAAGTTATGCATCTGTAAGCTGGGCAAGCCAAGCCCAACAAGAAACTGGCACAACATTCCTATGGAATAGTTACAGCTCAGATCCTGCCCAGTAGATACATCCCAGAATTTGATGATGCTCTGGAATTAGTTAGCTACTCTCTGGCAGGCACCCTGTTCTAAATCCTGCGGGCAAGATAGAGGAGGTCCTACTGTTGTTGTTTTTTTAATAATTTTTATTAATTTTTAGAAAAAGAAAACACATACAAAGTATACAACATAAACTCTGTCCCTTCATTTTCCCTCCACCCACAAGCCCACCTCTGCCACCAGTGAGACCCATGGGTATTGGGGAACAAAGGGGTCCATTTTAAGCTGGGTTTGACCTCCCCCCTCCTTCCTTCCCCCTCATCCCCCCCCTGCCACTGAGAGGACAAAGGCAGAGGATCTCTGGGGATTGGCTTATCCCCCAGCTATTTCTTCACTGTACTGGAAAAAAGAAAAACAAGGAAAAAAGGAAGAAAAAAAAAGCAAAAATATAAAAAGGGGGAAAAAAGGAAAGAAAAAAAAAAGGAAAAAGGAAAAACATTAATGGCTGTTTTAAAGCCATTAATACTGTTTTAAAGAGTACTTGGAAAAACATTGTTCTCAAACAAAATATTTGATGTGTTTCGGCTAAATTTCGCAAAGTAAATAACAGATAGATAACATATATTATGTAAGAGAAGTGAAATAAGGAAAACACAACACAATTAAAAAGATAAGGAAGAAGTAAGGAGCCGCAATGAGGTGGAGGTAAGTCACATGTGAAGAAATATTGATTTATTTTAGTTTACATTTTTGTATAAGATAACATATTTTGAAGAACGAACGGAGTATGTATAAAAATAATCAATGTAAAAACTCAATAAAGAATATTTTTTTAAAAAAGATAGAGGAGGTCCTAAAAGAGCAAAAAAGAGAGCAGAGACAGATGCTACCTCAGAGGGGGTACGTTCTTTCAGTGGCACATCCGCATCAAAGCATATCTCCAGCAGAGTGGTACCAAAGCTCCACTTGTCAGCTGCTGTACTGAGGTTGTTTACGTCTTTGACGCACTCCGGAGCAATCCAGGGGATCCTGTCAACTCGCTCTTGCAAGGAGGAAAGTCAAGAGTTAGAAATCCCCCTAACAACTTCTGGACCAGAAGACATTCAGGGGAAATTAAATACATTGTGCCCGTGGCTGAGGACAACTGTTTGAACCCTTCCAGTGGATTATGGGTGGGGGAGGGGGTGGGAAGGGAAAGGAAAATGGTATGGGAAATTAAAAATTGGAAGGAGAGAATATAATGTATGTAAAAATTCTCGTACTTCAATAAAAATCTTTTAAAAAAGAAAAGAAAAGAAATCCCCCAATGGACAAAATATAAGTAAATACAAATATAGTAGGAACCTCGGTTCTCAAACATAATCCGTTCCGGAAGACCATTTGACTTCCAAAACGTTTGAAAACTGAGGCGCAAAGGGCTGGCTGCAAGTTCAATGGGAAAAATGGAAAAAGAAGCAGCGGAAGCCGTTTGACTTCCAAGGCGCGTTCGAAAACGGTAGCGATGACTTCCAGGTTTTCGGCATTCGAAAACTGAAACGTTCAGCTTCTCAGACGCTCGAAAACCGAGGCACCACTGTAGCAGGCAATATTTAACATATTTAATGCTAGTCCTATTTTTGCTGAAGGTATGGTAGAAAGGTCACTCAGACACTCACCTAGGCAGTGTTCATGTGGATTGCCATAGGATGTAATGCGCAATGTGCACAATCCACATGAAGGCCCGTACATATAGCCACTTGACTCATGGAATTATTTGGGAGCACCGATAATATTAAGCTGAAGAAGTTGAATAGACCAATAAATGGAGGGCAGATTCCTCACATATTAGAAACAATGCTGCAAAAAAAAAAAAAGTGACTCATGCTGCCACGGGCTTTTAGGCTGTCTATATTGTTTTCTGTCGTGTTTGGGTAACAGAGTAAGCCTGCAACTTGCACGGGGGTTGCGTTGCAGGGATTGCGCCTAAAGCAAAAAATTGTATATAATCGAATTGCATTTGGTTCAATAGAAGTTCAGATTCCCAAATTCAATTTTTTCGGAACCCACTTTTTATTTTTTTAAAAAAATGGTACGAGTAAATCTGAATCAGCACAAGTGAAAAGGGTGCAAGTTGCGGGCTTATTGTGTATCACTGAATGATATACAGTGACTTTCTAGTTTTATAAATGAACTGAGTAAATGGTTAGCAAGAGATGTGGCATAATACTTGTAATTGCAGCTGTCCGACATTGGAAGCAGGTCACAGGCAGGCAAGCAGGCAGGCATTCCCTTTCTTTAAACAGACACCCACCCACACCTGCTACTTCTGAAGTAGCTGCTTTTGGAGATGGGATGTGGAGCTGCTGCCAGGGAATGGTGTCAAGCACAATGCTCCCTCACAGCAAACTATACACCATGACCTACCTCCTGCGATACGCAAACATGGACACTGTGTCCAAATTAATTCCCTCCGCTCAACCCCAAAACCATGCACCTCCAATGAAAGCGAATGTGAAAAGGGAAAAAGCCCTCTGAAGGGGAGGGTCTACCTTCTTGGGAGAGCACAGCAAAGCTGACTCCAGGGTCGCTGAGCTTAATGAAGGGCATCAAGCCATCTTCCAAACCTTTCCTGGCCAACAGGATGTTCTTGGCACATACGCTGCCATGCACCAGGTTTTTGCCTTCCTGTTTAAATAAATGCAGAAAGGTAGTCTGTGAGAAGTCTTTAACATGCCTACTTGCAACTTGGCTGTTGATCCATTGTGTCATTCCTTTCTCCAAGGGGATCACTTAGCAAAAAGCAGAAAGCTTACTGGGTCTGTAGTCAGTTCCTTGCCAAACCTTAAAAGTTCTTTTAAAAAATCTGGTCTACTGTCCATGTCTCTATGCTGCCGCCCCTGCCCTGCCTAAACACCAGGGAAAGCAACCTTGAACTGCAAGTGCTGCTGCCTCTGGCTGATTCAGGCACTTCAAGCCTGAGAATCACAGGCTCAGAAGGGGTCAAAAAGCATGAAACTCTGAATTCTTGCTTCAAAGCAGGATCCCAAAAACTGACAAGCCCCAAATGGTTTGACCATGGATAACCATCTCCTGTTCTGTTATCCTTATCGATCCGGTTGTGGGATTCTAAGTTAATCCACAGTGTACAGTTCTGCCCCTCTTGCTTCTCCCAAGCAAGGTGGTTTCCAATGTCATAATTTACAAGGTAGGTTTAGATTCATGGTTATTATTCTCCCCAAGAGAACTGAAGTTCTGGGAGGTAAGGGAAGGAACACAGTCTAAGCAACACTCTCATCAAGACGCCACATCCCTGCGTCAGGGGGAAGCCCTGGCAACTGACGTGGTATAAGGTGGTATACACTTATAGTGAAGATCTGACACTTCCAGAAGGTCGGCTCCAAACCCTTCTAAGGAGACTTACCAAGTAACTCAGGGCACTTGCTAACTGTGCAGCAACAGTGAATTTCCAGCCCACCGTTATCCGCCCTTTGTTTTTCCGCAAGAAGACATCCAGGGGCCCATGCTCAATGTACTCTTCCACCATTATATCTGAAAGCAGGAAAAGGAAGAAATGTGATAATCCAAAAACAATATAGGTTTAGTATTGCTGCTTCTCAGCAGTGGGTAACATATTGGCTGAAGAACATGAATGGAAATGGGAAAGGGCTATTTTGGTTGCTCTCATAGATCTAAGACAACCACAAAAGGAAGATGAACCACAGGCAACTGTTTTCCGAAGTAATCTGTCAAGACATGATTAAACATGGATAAGTGGGTGGCAGTCGGACACTGTTTCCCCAAATATAAAATGAAACACAAGGTATTTCTCAAACAATAAAAAGCTGCAGGACCATAAGAATAAAATAGTGAAACATGTAGGGCAGCTGAGAACACAAGACAATTACATCTCAGTGAGCTATACAAGGAGAAGCCACGCAACAGAAATACAGAAAGCAGTTCATACTCACTCTCTAAGCCCCTTACACAAACCCCGTGCACAAAAGCCAAGTGGATGTGGGAGACCTGGCTCATCAGACTGGCTGTTTCAAAGAATGCCTGCAGAGGACAGATGGGAGGCCGTCACATGAGAATTGTTATCCAAGGAACATAACTGGGGCACTTCAATCCTAGCACAGGACCAGGATTCCAGCAGCTACTGATTGGATTCCCAGCCCAATAACAATTCTGCAGCTCTTGCTACCTTTTCCAGTGTTGTGCAGTTAATTTCTCTGCCATTTGCATTTGCCATCAAGACAAATAAACTTCATAAACAAACATTTTCTAAAAAATAAAGCTAGCTAGAGACATGTTCTGGTTCAAAATGTATCTTGCATTTGCTTTTTTTTTTTTAGAATCATACTGCTGTAATTATATTGTTTTAGCAAAAGGAGGTAGCAATTCTGGGAACAAAAGGGGGAAATGTAACTAAATAATAAAATAAGTAAACTTAAAAACTGATTGCCAGTGCACTGATCATCACATTTGACAAGAACATGTTTTCTCCTAAGAGTTCATTATCCAAAGGACTATATAGACAAATTGGGAAATGAACCCGTTTGCTCCACTCGCCAACCCTCCTGCCATTAACCCCCTAGAGTAGGCATGTTAAACATGCGGCCCTCCAGATGTTTTGGACTACAATTCCCATCTTCCCCAACCACTGGTCTTGCTAGCTAGGGATCATGGGAGTTGTAGGCCAAAACATCTGGAGGGCCGCATGTTTGACATGCCTGCCCTAGAGCTTCCCCTTACCACTCCATACAGGTAGACACATTCCATACAAGTAGACAGCTAGGACGCCTATTGGCTCCCCTGCTAGTTTCAAGATGCCTACTCAGTTTCTCTTTCCAAATTGCTTATTAGAAAGGGGTGTATGGGGAGGGGTACTATCTCTGGTGGGGGACACATTGTGCTCTTTCTGGAGTAGTTTCTCCACCTTTGGTCCTCACCCTACACTCAGCTCTTACCTGTGGCTCCTAGGAGCTGTCAGCATGCGACAGCAGCCACACACTGGGAACGGCTTTGACTGGCCAGCTAAACCAGGTGAGGGTAGCTGATGGGTCTCAAACCCTTGGCATTCTCCTGAATGCAAAGACAGGCTCTGGTGGATTGAGCGAACGAGAGCAATGTGGGTCCAATGGTAAAAAAAAGATGGCTTCTGCACAGATGGGGCTTGTCAACCTGGGAAGGTAGCACATCTAGGAGCAGGAAAACTCTGATCCTAACACTCCACTGCCTTGCAGGACATCTTCAGAAGAAGAAAATGCTAAGGAGTAAACCAGGCTTCCTCAACCTCGGCCCTCCAGATATTTTGAGACTAGAATTTCCATCATCTCTGACCACTGGTCCTGCTAACTAGGGATCATGGGAGTTGTAGGCCTAAACATCTGGAGGGCCGAGGTTGAGGAAGCCTGGAGTAAACCCTTCTCAAATCCAGAGTGGAGTCCCTAAGACAGTTGGATGGTGCCTTGTACGGCTCCTTCTGGCAACTCCTGCAGCGAACCTGGTGCCAAACGCATTTGCTCTGCTTTCCTTTAGACCACATCAGTGAGGTTGAGAGGGGGTCTTGTTGTCTGAGCAGCCCAGGAGCCCCACCCCACCACCACCACCCAGGCTTGCACCTTGGGGAGGTAACTTTGGTGCTACTAATGCACTGGTTTGATTTCTTCCCCTGCCAGGAGGCACACCCCACTGTCTCTTGAGATAGATAGCTGCCAGTAACAACTCACCAGGACAATGTCCCTGTGGCTAGGGTCAAGCACTTTGAGTACTACATGCATCTCACGATTGTTGTTGTTCTGCTCGGTAGAGTAGTATTCCGTCTCGTCATCACCATTAGCTGCACCGCATACGTGCAGCACTCCATCATAAATGTTGGTGCACGTCCCTTGTCCAAGGTGAGCTCTCTGAAGGAGATTTAAGACATGTATGTGTTATCATCATCATTTGATTTCTATGCCACCTTTCCATAGTTAAAATCATGCTCAAGGCAGCTTACAAGATGGAAAGATTTACAAACATAACAAAACTAGTCACAAACAATAAATAAAAAAACATCAAAATGTACACAACCAAATTGAACAATTTCCACATTATAAGATCTTAAAACAAAGCTGCAAAAATAATATCAGTAACAGTAACAACAAAAAGCCCTAAACAATACACCACATCCCAGTCCTATAACCCACCATGGTTTCCTGTGAATCTTTCACTCCAACTAGAACTAAAGACAGGATTCATAGCTCTGTTATATAACAGTAAAACCAACTTCTGTCTTCCAGCAATGCTTGTTAGGCACACAGAGAAGTCAATTTCCACCCCCTGGAAGGCATAAAACTCATACTGAAAGCCATGAGACTAGACACATGAGCAGCATCTAAGCCACTTGTCCAATAGGTTCCTAAGCCTTAGTTTGGCATTACATCAAAATTAGCATACTGCATGGTCAGAAGACTTGGGATTAAAGTTCCTTGCACAAAAAGAGAATGTTAGGTCCTTTCCAGGTTGATACACCTTTATAATCCTAAACCTTCATCCCCCACAAAAGTCACAAGACAACAGTGGCGACCTGAGTGATCTCATTCTTTCGGATCTGATGGAAGCTCAGCTGCGTCAAGTTCAGAATTTGTCGGGTGCTGTCCTTCACTTTTCGTGTGATCAGCAGGTCTGAGATCTCTGTAGAAGAGAGATTAGTCCCAAAGATCAGATCTACAAAAGCACACTAAAAAACAAACAGAACAGAAAAGCAGACATTTCTAAGAAAGTTTTCCGCAAATTTGTTCACAAACAGAGACTTGTATATGGGAGGGTATAATAATCAGTAACTGCATGCTGCAACCGATTGAGAGTTAAGAGGTTTTAATTTAAGGAATTCCCTAAGTGAGTTTAATCAGCATTCCTCCCTGAATACAGCTTCTTTCTGTCAACATCTTGTTGCTAAATTAGCACCTTTTTCAAGACACTGGGTGGAATTTAATGTTCCACTGCAGAAGCACTGCAGCCTGCCAGATCCCCTCTCTTTCACCGTGTGCTGTTCTGGGGGTTCTCCTGCCCCCACCCAGAGCCAATTTCAGGAGGTGGGAAGGGGGAGAGGAAGCCCTACTGCACAAGCAGAAGCCCTGTGTAACCCTGCTGATGGGGTTTCTTAGGGTTTCTTAAAGCTGGCCCAAAGTAAAGTAAAGAACCTGAAAAGCTCAGGCGATTCTTGCTCATTAAATAAGAGGTAAGTGGCGCTGTGGGTTAAACCACTGAGCCTAGGGCTTGCTGATCAGAAGGTCGGCGGTTCGAATCCCTGTGACAGGGTGAGCTCCCGTTGCTTGGTCCCAGCTCCTGCCAACCTAGCAGTTTGAAAGCACGTCAAAATGCAAGTAGATAAATAGGAACCACTACAGCGGGAAGGTAAACGGTGTTTCCATGTGCTGCTCTGGTTTGCCAGAAGTGGCTTTGTCATGCTGGCCACATGACCTCGGCCAATAATGCGAGATGAGCACGCAACCCCAGAGTCGGTCACGACTGGACCTAATGGTCAGGGGTCCCTTTACCTGTACCTTAAGTATTCACACAACTAACAGAAAGGTTTTACTTCTGTAAAACAACACGGCAAGAAAGAATAGGGGCTACCCTGGTTATGTTCTCACACAGTGGCCTGATTCAGACATAAAAACAAGCCTCAGTTTCCACAGAAAACTGTGGTTTATTAAAACCATAGTTAAGAACCATGGTATTAAACCACAGGTTAATCCTAGTTTGATATCCCAGTTTCTTCACTAGTTATAGTTTGTACAAACCAGTTTCCTGTATTCATGTGAAATGAGAAAATGCAATTAAAACATATCAACACGAAACCCTGACTAGAAGCTTTAGCTATTCTCCCATTAGAGTTGGAGAAGAACACAAGCCCAAGGTTTGTGTTTGCTAGTTCTTTCAATTATAAATGTTGATTTTATACCTAGATCAGGCAAGCGAAGTATATTTAAGGTCCGAGTTTATTCTTAACCAGGCATCCCCAAACTTTGGCCCTCCAGATGTTTTGGACTACAATTCCCATCTTCCCCGACCACTGGTCCTGTTAGCTAGGGATCATGGGAGTTGTAGGCCAAAACATCTGGAGGGCCGCAGTTTGGGGATGCCTGTTCTTAACCTACAGTAAAAAATGCAGATTAGGGATGCTGCTTCCCTTTATATCCAATAGTACTCTCAGTGTAGATAGTGCTTAATTCTGGTTAAGTACCCACCATGTACCCACCATCTTAATGTGGCCACATACTCCTGTTTAAAGTCTGGTCTACATTATTCATGACTGTGGTTTTAAAAAGCTGCAACTTCAGCAGTAATTATGCCTTGGACAACACCTGAATCCCCTGAACTGCTAGATATGCAGCAAAATGCTAAACAATTACAGGTCTTGTGGTAAGAAAAAGGCCCTATGCTGTGTAGCAGATTCACCTCTTCTCTCTCTATATTCATGTAGCCAGATTATCTTTGGGAGAATATCACCATGTCACTGTAAAAGGAACAGTCTTTACAATTCTTGGCTTATACCTCCTGGCTTTGGGAGAGAACCCCTCCGTAAAATGAAGATCTCATTTCCAGATCTCAGAGTACAGTCTTTAAGAGCATTCATCAGTTCTTGGATGCTTGGAAACACTTGCTCCCAGCCTTCTAGCACAAAGGAATTCCCCTTCTTCTGGATTCGGAACTGTTTGCAGCTTGTGGCACCCTGGCTCTGGAAGGACTGTGGCAAACAAGAAGCACGAGAAAGAGTAAGAGCCGGACATTAGCCTACATAAGCAACCAGCAGCATTGCTTCAAATATGCAGACCATGGAACACATCTCTCCCCAAATGCCCGTCCCACTCACAGGGGTTTCAAACTTTACACTCCCCTATTTGTCCCAATGATCGAAAGTCAGCAGACCACAGGAACATGCTTCTTACTCCTTCAATCTTCGTGAAAAGCATGAGCACAGCTGTTTCAGACCAAATCACTTTCTACAAGCACAGCTTCCAGCTGCAAAAGCTGCATCTACCTGATTTCCGGGGATCTCTCCCCTCCACCTCAAGCCCCTTGCTATGAACCCACCCCATTCAGCAGGGTCCCTTGACCTTCTGAGGAGCATTTTTGGTAGGCTGCACTCTGGATAAAACCCAATCTATTTTTAATGGTTTTCAGTTTGCCTTATATCAAATATAATAATGTACAGACTGCATTATAACAAAGTGCTATAATTTGTTAAAAGAAATGCTCATTCAATTGCATTAATGATCTTAAGAGTTCATTAAAAGTGCTCACAGATTTGCAAATAACAACTCTGGTGTTTGCCTGCAGTAATGGTCCTTAAGTGGTGAGCCATGGGTACGTTACAGAGTTTCCCAACAACAACCTCCAAACCTTTTTGGAAACAATATAATAATATTATATTAACTAGAGTCAGCAATCTTAGTTGACTTATTAATGAAACCATAAAGCATACTCTGTGAATCAATGCAGACATCACACAAAACCAATCTGAGCAACCATGTCTTACAGCTGCTTATCAGCTTTCATTTTTCATCTGCTCAATTCCATTTTGTGGACGTACACCAGACACAAGAACCTCAGTCCTGTTCCCCCAGTGGCTTTCCATTATCTTTATTTCTTTGTATGAAATTGGTTGGACAATATACTGCCAGTAGCCTAGCACAGATTGAACATAAAGGCCCACCAAGCCTTTGATCACCCTGCTCAGAATCAAGAGCTACATAACTCGTACTTGGAAAAGGGTCATTCACAAAGCATCAAGGACAAAATAATTTTATTTCAACGAAATAAATGTGCAAGTGAAACAACTTCCCTGCCTCTCCTCTCCCTGCTGAAAGAAAACTCAGAAACTATTTAAGGGGTGCACAGGGGAAGGGGGGGGGGAGAAGTTGCTTTACACAACCCTATAGAATTAAAACAGACCTCAGCCACTCCCACAAATCTCACCTGGCCTCTCCTCAATACCGACAAGATCAATCGATTATAATCAAGGACACTCCAGCGAAGGACGTACAGGCCATCCTCCTGTTCTTCTCGCTTCAGTTTAGCCATAATAAATTCTTCACTAGGAAAAGAAAACATTTTAGACATGGCCTGTGGAGACCCCTGTCCCAAACCAAGTTTTGAGAAGAAAACGTTGAATGGCTTAAGCAGAGATCACTTACTGCATGGGTCCGTGGATACCATTCTGAATGCTCATAACCAACCGTGGCGGAGCTACTTCATGACACAGGTAATGGTTAGAGTCAGCTGTCAATCTGAAATAACCATCTACCAGTGAAATCAAGGAGAGGGCAGCTTCGTAGGATGAAAGAGTCATATCCTAGATAGAAATTTTTTTGAAAGCACAGTCATTAAGCATTAGTCCTGGGCCACAATGCTGGGCTGAAGGCCCTTGGGAAGCTACAGTGCTTTAAGCCAGTGTTTTCCAGACTGGTTTTTCCATGTACCACTTGAAAATTGCTGATGGTCTTGAAAGACCACTTAATGATTTTACTGCCTGTTGTAGCAATAGCAATGTGCTGTGCTAGATGCTGTATGTTTTTTAAAAAAATTTATTTCTATTTCTTATAAATTGCATTCCATAGAATGCACTGACTGGCAAGCAGCTCTCCAGGTTGTCCGACAAGCGTCTCCACCAATCCTTCTTGGAGTTGCTGGACACTGAACCTGGGACCTTCTGCATGCAAAGAAGGTGATCTACAACTGAACAGAGCTAATCAACCTACCCAGCTGAACTTATTGTTTCTAAAAGGGTCTCTAGAAGTTGCAGATCAGCCACACAAAGCAACACTGAACAGACCCATCCATCACATGTAAGGGTGGTGGGATAACCCGCCCTCAGAAACTGATGGAACCCAATATGTTCCTGAATGCTCTGGGGGAATTTTCCATTGGAAAAAGATGGCAATCCTATGAGATTGCCTTATACCATATATGCCTACTCAGCCACTCTGATCTGTGGCATTGGCACTGTTTCAGGTACCACATCATACCCGCTTCACATTTGTAGGCAGCACCTATACTTTGGAACTAACTCCCTGCCTATTGCTATAAGGCAGGTGCCTTCACTCTACGTACTTTTTTGGCATTTGCAAGTTTAGAAAGTTGTTGTGTGTTTTAATCTGGTTTTAGACTATTATTGTTTTAACTTTTCAAAAGTATTAAATTATTGCTAATTTTTATTTGTGGCAATTTTACCGTTTTGTCTTTTTTGTACAGTGGTACCTTGGTTCTCAAATGGCTTGGCTCCTGAACAAATTGGCTCCCTAACGCCGCAAACATGGAAGTGAGTGTTCCAGTTTGCAACTGTTTTATGGAAGTCGAACATCCGGTGCAGTTTCCGCAGCTTCCATTGAGTGCAGGAAGCTCCGGTAGCCAATTGGAAGCCGCGCCTTGGTTTTTGAATGGTTTGGAACAGATTAAGTTCGACAACCAAGGTACCACTGTAAATTACTTGAATATACTGTTGTGACACCAGGACATTGGGGGGGGGGGGAAGCGAACCAAATGTATGTGTATATCCCCAATGTCTAGTTCTAGCCTAGCAGCACTGAGTATGCACCTTTGTGATTTCATTTGCACAGAATTTGTAGTCTGATCTCAGTGGCCAACCAGATGTCTCTGGGAAGCCCACAAACAGGAAATGAGCACAAAAGCACTCTCTACACGTGATTCCCCAGCCACTGGTATTTAGAAACATACTGGGGGTATAACATAAATACTATGGCTTGTAGTGGTAGCTTGTAGCCTTAGCCTCCAAGAATCTGTCTGATCCTCTTTATGCACTGTATGAAGAACTACTTTCATCTGTCCTCAATCTTCCAACATTTAGCTTCATTCGATGTCCCTGAGTTCTAGTACTGTGAGAGAGGGACAAAAATTTCTCCTTATCTGCTTTTTTCATACCTTGATCATTTTCATTGCCCTTTTCTGAACCTTTTCCAACTCGGACAGATCCCTTTCGAGGTGAGGCAACCAGAACTTTACACAATATTACAAGTGAAGTTGCACCACAGATTTGTATAAAAGCATGATATTGCAAGCTTTATTTTTCAATCCCTTTCCTAACAAACCCTAGTACAGTGGACCCTCAGCTTACCTTACCTTCGAGTAACGTAGCTTTTGGGTTGCGAAAGCGGCAAACCCGGAACTCTATACTTCCGGGTTTTGCCCTGCGCACATGCGGCGCCTCATGTTGCGGACTTTTCGGGGTACGGACGGACCCCTGGAACGAATTAAGTTCATATCCGGAGGGTCCACTGTAATGGAATTTGCCTTTTCCATGGCTGCTACACACTGAATTGGCGTAATTCAGCTATCTGCTATGACCCAAAGGCCTCGTTCTTGGTCAGTCACCAACAGTTCACAGAAGTAATTGTAAAGGAATCTAGGTGAGTACCAGAGGGACACATTCCCACCTACCAGGCACTTATTGTCTTGACGGTGGATGCTGACTCTGCAGTCTTTGATAACAATGTGTGTGATCTCCTGGAAGTCACAGAAGTGTACCCATTTGGATTCACGTCGTTCCATTGGCTGGTAAGGCTGCTTGTGGTCTTTAGTCCTGGCCTTCTTTCCCAAATAACCTCTGTGGGGATGGCTTTCCAATCTCTGCAAAAGAAAGACAGAGCTAAGAGCCCAAGCTCCAAGACCGTCACACCAATATGCAAACCAGCACTGCAGCCTTGCTGCGGCAAGAGCAAGCCTGGATCCTTTGCCCCACCAACCAACACACAGGTAGCTATGTCTACACTCCAAAGGCAGTTTCAGGGTTGAAAGAGGGAGAAAAACAAATTATCCCACTACTGAGCTTTGAGGATTTTAGGGCACATGCTATACACACAGTGAACATGCAAGGTTTGGCTGATGTCAAGAACTGGCTAGAAGAGGAGTGGCGGAGACTGCCTGCCCAAGAGGCTCCAGGGAAAGTGCAGGAGAGAACAGTTTGGACTCAGGTTTATGGTGGTGGGAAACAGGGCAACCCGCAGAGGAGAAGGACTGGGAAATACTGGAAGCCGGGAGTCAGGAGGGTGAGGAACAGGAGGAAACACGCAGAAGCCCCAGCCCTGAGCAAGGACAGGAATCAGGTTTAATAGAGGCAACATCAGCACCAGCTGACAGCCTGCCAGTCCCACTGTTCACCTCTAAAACAAGACAATTACTGCACGTAACAGAACAGAAAACCAGGCAAAAACAAAGAGGGTCCCTTGGGACTCACCGTAGGCAGAGGGAGAGGTCTGAGACATAGAACAGTGTTTCTCAACCAGTGTGCCTCCAGATGTTTTGGGACTACAACTCCCATCATCCTTAGCTAGCAAGACCAGTGGTCAGGAATGATGGGAGTTGTAGTCCCAAAACATCTGGAGGCACACTGGTTGAGAAACACTGACATAGAAAATAGTCAGGATGCGAGGAGCTAGCCACTTTGGGCAACAGCTCATGTGCTTCTGTGTTGACACTAATAAAAGAGCTGCTGGCTGAATTGAGCTGCGTACCTTGTTTCTCTCTGCTGTTTGCCAAATGTGCTTGCTGCTGGCTCCTACGACAGTTGACCAGCATTTTCCAGAAGCTGAATATTTCCCAGCCTCTGAATCTTTTTTGGCTGTTCTACTGCTGAGAAGCAGCGTGCACGTAGCTAGGTGGGTAGTTTGGAGAGTTTGGAGAGTGAGGATGTCCAGAATAGCAACAGTGGCATAATACCCATGAAGGAATTCATTTGTCCCACCATTTTATGCTGCTGTAATATAGCTGAGGTGGTATCCAACAGAGTACTTCCACTAGCGCAAGGACTTCTGGCTACACAAAAGAACTGTGCAAGGGGAAAACTCTATTGCGCAAGCTGAAATCCTTGCACTGGATACCACCCTGAGTTTCTGATTTAGAGATGTTTCTGGCAGGAGGTTCAAGTTCCCAAGAAGCAGATTCTGTGGCTACAAACTGCTGTGGCTTACCTTGAGTCACTGGGAGCACATTTGCCAGTGCTCCACAATCTCCACCGATTCTGTAGTGACTTTAAACCTCAATTAATGGTGCCAGAGCCCTAAACGACTCAGGTCCAGCATTCTTAAAGAACCTTCCTCTATGCTTATGTTCAATTACCACATCTAAGATTTACCTGGCATGACTTTGGTATCAACAGTGTAAAAGCCCACAGAATGGCATGCACTGTGGTGGCATTTAGTGAAAAATTTTTATTGCTACTAATACACTCTCTTCGCTGTTCTGAAAAACTTGCTCTTCAAAGTGTGTCTTCGAAGGCTGAGTCAGGTTGAAGACTGAAGCTTCTGGCTGCTATCCAATCAGAGGCAACCAGTCAACTAGCCTACTTATTTTCAACTATTTGGTCAATCACAGTGCACTTGTTCACCACTGGTGAGCACGTATTTTAAGTCAGAGATCAAAAGTTCAGCCCAAGGTCCTCAGGTTTCTTTTGAAGTGCCTCTGAAGCGAAACACACGTCAGGATGAGATGATCCCTGCCTCCAAAGTCAAAGCAAAAGCAAGAGTGATGGCAGAAATAGCTTTTGGTTGGATAGCAACAGCCACAATGTGCAGCTTTGCACCCTGGAAATTGCTTATCGAAAGGGACAAATTAGTCAAGACAACTCAAAATGTGTAAAACCCTTCTAAACTTAAGTTTCACATCTGCTTCATCATGGTTAAGGTTTACTAACCATGTCAGGTTCAGTTTATTCAGACCTATATTTTGAACCGGTAACCTAATTCCCACCCCGCATCCTTTTGTGAATCCTGTTCTAGTACAGGAAAGCTATAACTGCAATTCAGCTTGGGTTGACCCAACTTCCTGGCTTAACTATTGGTAACTTGGGCTTTTCATTTACTGTTTATTACTTGCCCGGATCCCCTGAGAAGTGAGCTAAAAGCCAGAGCAAAATTAATGTATTGTGGCAAATAAAGTTTAGTACTCAACATGGCTTTCCAATCCAGGAAGTGGAGTTCCAGTGCCCAGGGATGGAGAGCTTGTTACTGATGACAATAGGTGGTGATGAACTCACAAGTGAACATACCTCAGCAGAGATGGGACGCCACTGAATGCCATCTGTGCCTGTGACCAGAACCTCATGTGTGGCAAGCCTGTCACTGAGAGGAGGGGAATGGGAGTTCTCCAGATGTGTGTGCCCACCATTGATGTAAAGTGGCACCTTCTCACCCTCTGAAACAGTTTCCAGTGAGAGGACCATGAAGAACTCACTCCCAAAACGCGGGGCCAGGTTCTCCAAGGTCGCCAGGTACTTATACATGATGTCCTGTTCCGTCAGCTTGCCAGAGCTCATTGTATGTCGCTGGAAACGTTGCAAGAACTTCTTAAAAACATTCCTCATGCGGAATTTGGTCAGATAATTGTTTTGCTGAATCTGCCGACAAAAAGAACGGGGGATGCACTCCTTGAAGCTGCAAGAGAAACCAAGACAGTAAGCGGGACCACCCCCCATGTGTATCCCCATGTGTATCAATGCCGCACTTCAAGTGAAGATGGGGGGGAGAGAACATACCAACAACCCCCTGCAAAGCACTTTGGGATGACTGGATTGGGAAGCACACCATAAACACAACTACTTGTCCCATTCCCACAATAATTCACCTGGTTCTCTCTGTCACTTCTTCAAGGGAGATTCCTCTCTTAAGTGCAATGTGACACAGGTGGAGGACAGCCATCCCCAGGCTCTCATTTTTAAACTGGTGAATCTCCTGTTCAGTGTGTAGGTCTTTTAGAGAGGCAATGTCGTTAACGAAGTCGTATTTCCCCTGGGAAGAAAAAGAATGAAAATTATGGAGGTACATTACCAAGCTAACAGGTCCCAAATCAGTCTCTCTTTTGGCTCTTCAGTTGAGCTACTGGAGAGCTGAACTCAAATGATGTCAGGGATCCAACCTGCCGTCTCATGTAGGCAACACTACTAGCAGTTGTGTAAAAGGGAGGGAAATAAACTTTTCCATCTTATCTCATCCAGTTCTTCCAAAATTTAGGGCTTGATACAGTATATGAGGTGTATTAGGACACCATACAGTATATGAGGTGGAATCAGGCTGCCTAATAGCTATGAGAAAGAGGTTTCTCCTTCCTTGGTGGAATGTGGCTCATTTGGCTGGCTTGCACCTCTCTGAAGACAGATCTAGAATATAAGAATTGACTATCTGCATCACATTTCCTCAAAGGGAGGGGGAAAGCTGAGAAGTCTACTAATCTCCCCACCCCCACATGCCCCATTTCATCACTTCCCTTGTGCTGGCTTAGAGTCTGTTGATGTCATCAGTAACCTCAACAGCTTTTATCTACTCCTGCTTCCTTACTTACATTTTTTGTGTAAGTAATTTCATCCTCCTGAATTGCTATTTACACCCTGAGCTATTCGACAGACACTTAGGCTCCAAGTGACTGACATATAGAGTTATTTCTTTTGTGTGCACTTCACTGTGATGTACCTCTTCTCTGCCTGAGGCATGCTGCAGTCTAGATTGCCCAGGCTGTCAGGGGAGATGGATGAAACAGCTGTATAGCATGGAGTTGGCCTTTATGGCTTTGAAAGTGCAACTGAAGAGATATCTAAGTTTGCCAGATGAAGCCATGGAATCCCAAGGAAACTTAATTTTAAGGAAGAAGGATGGAAACCTCTTTGGACAGTCCAAGGAGGATGGGATGGCAGATACATAACAGGCTTAATCTGAACAGAACAACATCAACAAAGCTTCATACTTGCTCAAAGAGATACTCAAATGATGGTTTATCCAGCAGGGCACTGCCTTGTTCGCCCCTTGCTTGCTGTGACTTGTCCTCAGAGTCACTTGTGCGATGGAGGCTGCGACAGACAGCTGGCTCCTTCTCATTTGTCCCATGCCAGTTTCGGAAATAATACCTGAGAGAGAGAAAATATGCACATCTTACTTGATGTATCAGAGGTGCTCTTCTACTTCTTCCAGCTCTAATTTATGGCACCTATGCCTTGCTAATGAGTTCACAAAAGCTTACTAGCTCACAATTTGTTAGGCCACTTTCCCATCCAGGCTATTTGAGACATATAAGCGGCCTGAAATGTGTGGAAGCCAAACTCTTTCCAAGCGCTTCTCTGTCTGATCACCTGGAGGAAATGAGTCACTCAACCTGTTCACCAGTGGTAAGTCTGCTTTTGAATTTTTCTTACATGTTTCATGGCAAGAAAGCCATTAGAACAATGGTTCTAGGAACAGAAGTCTGTAACAACTGTCCTGTAGTTCAGTGAGAAAATAGTAGTTAGTGCAAACCGGAAAACCATCTGTACAGGTCACAGCACATAACATAGTTCAACTGTTAATATTTTAAACTTAACAAACAAACAAAAAATTTAACCAACCACCCCCCCCCAAAAAAAAACCCAAAAGAAAAAAAGATTGCGGCACATTAAGTACACATTTATTATGGCATAAGCTTTTGTGAGTTACAGAGTTCATCAGATGCTTGAATTAATCTGAGGAAGTAGACTGCAACCAATGAAAACTTATGCCACAATAAATTTGCTAGTCTTTAAGAAACAACAAGACTAAGATAGCTACCCCCTCTACAGTGTTAGAAACTAGGTTGAAAAGCTAGGAGCCAAATGGCTCCTGGGGCCTGGATTGTGGGTGCCAAAACAGAATGTCTAGTGGCCACTGGAGGGGGGATTGGAAACACTTTTTATTATTATGGTAAGCATGAATTAATATGCGATTCATGTAAGTGACACATTATTAATATCACATTTTAGCAGAAATTATTAATACGTTTAATTTGGTGTTTACAATAAAAATATTGGTACCATGTTTCAGTTTTTAAAACACTACTCTTTAATGTTAAACTCCTTAACATATTGTCTATCCTTAACATATATTTTGAGGCTTCAAAGCACATACATACATTTCAATAAGCCTTGAGTGTCAGCCAGGCACAAAAAATGGCACCCAGACTTTTTGAGGTGCTTGCAAATGAAGAATCTTTAGGCACAAAATGTGCCCAATGCCCTGCTAATTTCGAACCCTGCCCCTCTAGAAATTCTAATTTACTGTGCTTAATATAATCTTGTGACAGCTGATTTACCAGAGTGATAAAAAGCAGGACTCAACCTAGCCATGAACTCACTGGGCAACTTTTGGCAAACCACTCTGACTTAATTAGCAGTATACAAATAATACTGGCCCACCTGACATAGCTGATGCAAGGATTGCTGATAGCATGCCTGCAAAGTGTTTTCAGCACTTAATAACAGTGCTGGATAAATGCTAGCTACAATTGCTAGAGCAATTCTTTATTGTTTATGTTTTAGAGACAAACAGTATCAAGGTTCTGGGATACTTCAGCCGGCAGTGAAAATCTGTTTTCTAAACAAGTATGATAGAAGCTATCATAACTTATTTTGTTTAACAAAATTCATATACCATGTGATTGCAATAAAACCTCAAGGCGTTTTATAAGAATTAAAATTATTAATAAATACAGTTAAAGCCAATTAAAAACAGTTAAAATCCTAGCAGTAGATGCAAGTAAAATTGTACATGAACTATGAAGCCATTTAGACACTCTTCCTAGAGATTAACTAAGGCCACCTAACTGGGCTGACTTAAGAGTTAAAACAAAGATGCTGCCTGTAGATGTATGTGCAAGCAAATTTTGTTCAGGAAATACAGCACACACACTAATATGTATATATATTATGCCAATAAAGGCTAGATATATGAATGGGTTTGAGAGTGGGTGTGTGACTTCATGAAATTGATTCCAGGGTAGTAAAGAAGTAAAGAATTTATTCACCAGACAGGAAAACCGACGAGTTTCAAGATAAATGAACTTGCTAGGGTAAATTTGATTGAAACAAGCTTATAATACTTATAAGCATAGCTACATCTCCTCAAAAGGTTCTGTCAAAAGGTAATACTGCTCCAATGTTAAAGCAGTGTGCGCTGGTTCAATTCATTTGACACCACACAAAAGCGAACCTAAAGCCCAAGCTCAGCTCAGCATTCGCAGTAGGGCACAAACTGAAGGATGTTCTCTTCATTGATGTACCAGGCACCCTGCCCACTTCCTTCCCACCCACTTCCTTCTCAGATCACAGCTGGACACACACAAATCTGTCTGAAGGATCTACAACAGTTTGTACCAAAATACACACAGCAAATAGACCTAGATCACAATCCTAGATGCACTTACTAGAAAGCAAATCTCACTAAACTTAGAGGAACCTGCTTCTGAGTAAACATGCTTAGGACTGCACAGTTAAGGAGTCTGAGAAGAAAAGAATACCCCACTAGCGGTGGAAGCTGGTTCACCGGGGGGCAAGCAGGGTCCTGCTAAACCAAGCCTAGTCTTCCCTCAGTCAGCCCCCACCTGCCTGCTTTCTTACTGCCAGCTCCCTCTTTAGTCTCAGTTATTACCCTCGTAGAACTCAGCAGGGAGGATGGGAACAAAACTAGAATTGGCCCCTTCTGTCATTTCCTCTGGTGTCACCCTACCAGTTCCAACGGGCACCAGTCACCATGGCCTACTGAGGTTACTTTTCTAAAAGTGTCTATGATGCCCCAAGGAGCATCAACATTCCAGATACTTATGAAAAATTGGATTTGGGGAAGTGTTGAAATGAGGCCAGGCTGAGACCTCTCCCTCTACTTTCAAACATCCCAGTCTTGCTGTGGTGCAGCAGAAAGGATGCTCTTTTTATATTTGCACATGCTCTCTGGCAGAAACAACCAGCTCTTTTAAATTATGTAGCCAAACCACACTGACCATGACACAGATTCACATAACTTGAGGGAGGAAGTATGCTGAGGAGGAAAGAGAAAACAATTTAATTTTGACACCAACAGCAATGGCGCAAAGTGTTTCCCCATTATTAAATCAATGTATTATGTCCTGTGCCATTATTCTACTCTGAATTCAAAGTGGAAGACACTACTACTGGCAAATGTGGACATAATTAATGCTTCCAGAACAAGGGCCAACTAATGATTATGAATGCAGGATGTCTTGCATTCATGCCTTGCCATTCAACATGCCCAAAAGCAGCATCTCAATATACAAAACACTACATGAAAAAACATTTTAATACACAACAATAACTCAGTCATTTGGATATTCTATGGGTAATAAAGCAAACACCTGCTCGGCCTAATGGAATTTATATAAATGAGACTTACTGAACATTTCTTGAATATAATAATCTTACACTGCTTTCAGAAATAGCTATGCACAAGTAGGTTTCTCTGGGCAAAATTACTTTATTATATGTAAGAAAACTTGCAAAAAAAAATGCTGTTGTGTACCCCACTTCCTAAAAAGTAGGCCTTGAAACTAAAGATAAAATGCCCACTAATAATAATAATAATAATAAATTATTTATATGCTGCTCGTGCCAATGTTTTTAGAACATGAAAAGCAGCAGTTAAATATCAAAATCCACGGTCTTCTAAACATCTTTCTGAAGAATGATGTGTAGCCCCTTCTGAATACACCAAAGACCGTGATTTGCAAAATCTCTTCCAAGATGCCATTCCACAGACCCAGGACCACCATGAAAAAGCCATTATCCCTGCCAAGGCTGACTTGACTTTACACAAACGCAGGGGGAAAGAGATGACCCCAAAGGTATGCAGATCCAGGCAAAAGGGATTTGAAGACTTTGGAAACATAGTGGTAATACTCCTCTCCTACCTAGCAGTTTGACACATGTATACTGAACAACATGGGTGACAGTACTGATCTTATGGAACCCCTCACAACCGGGGCTACAATAGTGATCCAGGTGTTGAGACCAAATTTATCCAGTTATTTCACAAGCGTCTGCAGAAGCTGCTAACTCTAAACTGAGAATATGCTCACTGGTTGGGTATTTCTCTGATGTGTTAAAAGTCCTTACTTCATAAAGGTCATTCAGAACCAGTAGGAAGCAATGAATCTGCTTATTCTGAATGCCTTGTTTCAGCATGTGTAACTGTGCTAACAAAATTAACCCAAGTACTACTTCAGCTTGTCAGGGCCACAGACTTGACTAAACTAGGTATCTTTTATGCAAAATGGTACCTGCCTATTACCATTATGAGTGGAGAGCATTCCGATACAGGATCTTCTTTACAATGTAAGCATTTTTTACATCTAATTACCAAATACAATGTGTGAACTGTTTATAAAGCATATGCTTACAGTATATTGTCTGAGCTCTGGACATAAATCACAGAGAAGGAAGTCAATCTGCTTCTGCTTCTGCTGCTTGATTAGTTTTGAGCACTACCCAATTATGATCAATTGACCTAATAATTCAGGGGTCAGCATGTTCCCCAGTACCTGCTACAACAGGGGCCACCAACCTTACAAGACCAATGGGCACATTTTGTATTTTCAGAGACACCATGGGTACCAGTCACATATGGCTGCAATGAGGTCAGGGCATAACAGAATTAGAGGGAGTGCAATCATTCCTGCTTCTCTCCCCATCCCCTGCACAATCTCAGGTTTACCATGGGAAGTTATGTCCCGCTATTCCTGATTGTGGAGATACAGCAGTTAAATGCACAAGTTAAATGCTTATCAATCACAGTTCTGACTTCCTTCACCAGCTAAAATCACTGAGAGGCAGGAGAAGCTAGGTTGGCTCATTTCACTGAAATCACTTAGAAGGGTACCTGCACATTTTGCTCCATAACTTTCTATCTAAATGAAAGCTCAAGCATCTTCATGGGCTCATGGGTGCTAGGCAGGGGGCTCTACAAGCACTCAGTTGTAAAGACAATAAATATTTAATCCCAAAACTACAGAAGTGAAGGTGAAACACATGGGGAAAGGATGTTCTTACCTCAACCGAAAATGCAGAATCAACTTAATGCCACTATCTATGTCAAACACATGGTTAGGAGGGAACCATAATTTGGCCAGTGGATCATACAGTGCAAAGAAGCTCAAGCAGATTGGTGTGATTCCTGTGGAAGACAAAAAGATTTAGTAAGAAATGTTGAAGGACATTATATTGGGCACAGCTCAATAGTCACGCCTTAAAAGGCAGTAATTTCTAACTGACCCTTTCCCTGAGATAACCCTGAGCCTGGGGTTGGGGAAACAGTCAATACAAATAAGATAGCATACTAAAAGAAACCAAGAAAGCACCCTTGTCAGTTGTAACATTATCTTTACTGCATCCTAATGTCATCTAAAGGCAGAACTGAGGTTCCTATTCCCAGGATTAGGTTGCATTCACTCATACACAAATGCTTTCTTTCTTTTTAGAGAAAGGACCTCCTGCTCTGAACTTCCACTGAAGAAGTTATGGACACACACAAACATCACTGCAACCTTAGTTAAAGCATATTTAAGTACGTATACATCAGCTGCTGTGCTGGACGGAACAGAAGCCAACTGCACATAAAATTTTACTCCTTTGCTCCTGGGGCCCATGGTCTACATGTGCAGGTGAGGTGCCTTTTTAAAAAAAATCCCGATGGTGATTTAAAAAGCTCCCAGCATTAAGAACTAGCACACCTGCAAAAAAGATTTCAGTTTAGAAAACTAGCACTATGGGGAAGAGGCTATCTGCAGAGAGCGTTAGAAATGTGGTCCTTTGCCTGCAGTCTGAAGTGGTACAGTCTATTCTACCTCAAAACATTTATCTATAACCTGTTTTCCAGCTAAGGTTGGCTTCCAAAGTGGTCTACTATCTACACAATGGTATAATGTATATGCTGTCATGGTCGCAGGGGTGGTTTCTTCTAGTCCCTTGACAGCTGGTGACCAATGGACCAGGGTTTTGGGATCTCATTATCTTCCATTGAATGTGTGGACTAGGCTTCAGCTCAAATACATTCACAAATATAAAAAGGGCAACAAAGCTCATAAAATCCCACTGTTCTATAAAGTCAAAGCATGCCACAAGTCTACCCCAAAATGTAATGAATGTGAAGGTACTCCTAGGTTTGGATCAAAGCATTAATGCCCTGCCAAGCTAAAAAAACAAACAGGCAGAATGCTCAAGGCTTTAAGCCTAGCTGAACAGCTTCAGACTGTAAAGCAATTTGCAATCCATGGTCATCTATCACACTTCTTTTATATAACTGCAGATTTATACAGCTGTGTGTGGTAAGGAGCTGCAGGAAATCCAACATACCACTCATCCCCCTGCAAAGTACTTTTCTAGCCCTTTTATTAGAGATCCTTTTATCCTGGGGACTTTCAGGGGAGGGATCACAGCAGACTGAAGGTATTTTGTCAGTTCTTTACCAATGGTGATAACAGTGTGATGTTTGATGATAGCCAGACACAAGTCTGGCTGTCAGCTTCAGTTCTTTTCTTTTTAAAAATAATTTTTAATAAAGATTTATTGGTTTATGTGCAATGTCTCTTTTTTCAAGTTACATTTTCTACAGATCAGTTTCATTTGTTGAGACATTAGTGTTACATTAGTAAGAAAATGGGGAAAGAGGGGGAGGGGGAATGGTGATGCGTCTATTCTACTTATTGTATGTGTGGGGTTTTGAGTCAGCGTCACTTGTGTGGGTTCTCTTTACTATTCGCTTGTATTCCTTTGGCGGTGAGAGAGGTTGGGGTTGGCCTAGGGTGTGGTTGTTTGTTTGTGATTGGCTGTGGTGAACTTTGTTTTCATGTGTCAGTGGGGTGTGTGTGTTTGGATCAGTTTAGCCAGATTGATTCAAATGCTGTTGGAGGGTTCTTGTTATTGTCTTTTGGGGCTGTGTATTTGATAAAGGGTAACCATATTGGGGTGAAGGCATCATCTTCTATTTGTCCCTGTGTCAGTTTCAGTTTGTTGGTTAATTTTTCTAATAAGGCTGTTTCTCATACTATTTGATACCATTGGTCTATGCTTACTCCTGACAGGTCTCTCCAGTGTCTGGCTATGATGTTTCTGGTTGTGGAGAGTTAGGTGGGTTATGAGCTCTTTGTGCTGTGAGTGGGCATTATTGTCTTGGAAGATGTTTATTAGGGCCAGTTCTGGGGTGACGTCTAATACTTGCTTAGTTATTTCGCATATTTCTTATATGATTGATGTCCAAAAGAATTGGATTTTAGGACATTCCCACCACACATGGAGGTATGTGCCTGTTCCTGGGCAGCGTTAGTTTCCATTGTGTTAGGTACCACCTATTCACTTCTGAAAAGATGCTGGAAAGAAGGGATTGCTCCTCATGGGAACGGGGGACTGCTGAGGTGCTCATCTCTTGCCCTGTAGTCCTATTATGGGCACCAAGACTACCTCCCTTTCTTAATTACCCTTCAGAATGAGGTAATTTACAACCTAAAAGAGTTTCTGAGTCTGTTAGCAAAAAGCAAAAACTAACACATGGTGAGTTAACTGCTGTCCGTAATAAAGGAGAAGGCAAGCAAGCTGCTGTTCACGTCATCATAAAAGTGACAAAAAGCTGGATTTATGGTGTGAAATGAGAAAGTTTTAAACGGACAAGGGACAAGCTTTTTATTTTTTTCTTACTGTTTGACTAAAGTGTTTAAAGTAATTGAAAGCTACTTTGCCAGCTAACACTGTATTCCTGAGAATGGAATTTGCCATATCTCATGTTGTTGCCAAAACAAGGTTAAATTGCTGAAGGGATAGAAGCTGTTTAGAGACAGAAATTCTAATAAAGTGAAGCAAGAAAAACTTCAACATTCAGAATGCTGCTTACAAGAAAAGGAAAAGAAGAAAGAGAAGGGGGTGATGAAATCTTCAGGGTCCCTGCTCACTGTGGATAATTAAATGATAAAGTTGAGACCTTAGAAACAAAAAATGAAGTGACAAATAGAGAGATGGAAAAATGTTTGGATAATTCAGTTAATGGAGCTGAGAGAAAATGAGTTCTGCTTAGGACTCAAATTAATTCCAGAGGAGGGAGAAGACATCAGAGCCAAAGTTATTAACCTACTGGCAGAATTACTGAGAAAGGAAGTGCTGGGTGTGGAGGCAGAATTAAATGGGAAGATTCCAGCATGATGCTGAACTTGAAAGAAATTTGGGAGGGAGGGAGAGATGTGCAACTACTGTGGAATGGAGATGGGAAAGTAGATTATTTGGGAGAGGGGCTGTGAGAAGAGAAGGGAGGGGCAGTAGAAATATAGTTCTAGGAGCATTCCTCCTAAATAAAGCAACCTTCCAGCGCCTCATTACTGAAGCAAGAAAGGAATGCCCACAAACAGGATGACAACAAAGCACTCCCCTCCACTCTTCCTTGATTCCCTTCCCACATCATCAGCCATACTAGCAAGCCTCTCTCTCTTGCGCCTTTAAATTGAACTAGACGCTCTATCAGGTGGCAAAAGGGGGTGGGGGACATGATTGCCTGGAAGAGAAGGAAGAAGGGGAATGACACCAATGCATCCCTCTCCTATGCACCAGGATCCAAAAGCAGAGCTGAAAATGCTCATCATTAAAAGGAACTTAAAAGCAGCTGCTCTGGAGGAGAGGTGACAATGGGTGGGCTGAAAAATCAGCTGCTACAACCTTCAGAAACCTGGTGGGGGGTGGAGTTTTGCTAACACAGAAGGACTAAGTCTGTGGTAAAAGAGCAGCTTGTTTGTTATGTATACAAATTGTTCCACGACTGAAAGGGAATGCCAGAAGCTCAATAGTTGGTAACAGCTTATCAGATTTTGTGGTCAGTCAAGAAGGCTGCCCTCACTCTCCTGCTCAAGCAGGTGGTGCTGTGGAGATTGCAGTTGCAACAGGAAATCTCTATTTGGTAACAAGGGAGCACTCCTGAGCCGCAAAAAGCGACTAGTGTCCTGAGAGTTTCAAATGCTGCCACGGACATGAGGCCAACACCAAGGAGGCCCTATCTCGTACCTGCCAACCTAATTAGTATCAGCGGTGAGCACATAAATGAGGTCCCTGGGGTTTTCTTAACGCATAGGCAAGTTCATACAGGTGATGGGAGCTGCTCTAACAACTTGGTCATTTAGGGCTTCAATGATCAACAGCAGCACTTAAAATTGGGCTCAGAAATACACTAGCAACCAGTGCATCTCGTACAAGAATGATGTCACATGTTCCCACAGCCTCGTCCCCACTGGCATCTGAGAGGTTGCATTTTGAAACAAACCATCTTTAAAGGCAGCCCCACATAGAGTGCAGTGCCTATATATCATTACTGGATGTCACTGGATGTCACCAAGGCAAGGTCTGCCTTCTCTAGTTAGGACTGGTACACCAGCTACAACCCTAAGCTGGCAGAAGCCACCACATATACCTCCACATAAAATGTTGAGTCCAGAAGGGCTCTCAAACAGTGAACTTGCTCCTTTGGGGGAGTACAACTCCATACAAATCCAATTGCAAGGCTCCTCCACTGCAGCCCAAGCCTCTGGATGTCATATTCCAATGGTTTTGTATAGATATCAAACAACATGAGGCACTTCTCCAGCAAGGGCTACATGTTTCCCACATATCTCTAGACAAGCCCCATGGGCCACTTACCAATCTTCTGTGCAATATCGATGCAGATCTCTTCAGCACAAGGAGTCCCTTGCATATAGGTCTGGTACTGTTCCTCCTGCTCACCCTTCCAGTGAAGATATACCCTCAGCCCTCCGGAAGGTGAAAAACGACACCCCTCCATGTCTGATTCACTGTGCTTCACTGCACAATGGCACAGTGGCATTCTGCCAATTCTTCCAAGTCCCTAGGGGGGAGGAAACAGAGACCTCATTAAGGAAACCTAAAAAGCTTTCAGGAAACGTAGTCTTCAGCAACGCATACTCTCAGGAACATAGAGAGTGTGTGTAATGCAATGTAATATATATAGTGAATGATTCACACCCCTATACCACTTCCCTTTTGATAATATCAAGAAGAGCTTCCAAATACATGAAGTCTAAACCAGAGGAACAGGGTGTTAGTCAGTGTGTAGAGGAAAGGCAGCCCAAGCAAAAGGATAATGTGGAGTATCCACAGATTGTTTGATTTTTCCAGAATCCACATACACTAGTAGCCAAACAACAATCCTTCCTAGCAGCTCTAAAGCACAGGTGACAACAGGCCCAGGGTGTTTTGCCACTCCAGGCAAAACTGAAAATGATGCCCCTGCAGCTGGGAGGGGCAGCATTGCTGTAGCAGCAATAAAAGACCCCTGGGTGGTTTAGTCAAGTCAAATGTGACAATGGGGTGCAGCACTCATCTTGCTTCAGGCCAAGGGAGCGGGCATTTGTCCACAGACAGCTTCCTGGGTCATGTGGCCAGCGTGACTAAATCGCTTCTGGCACAACGGGACACTATGACAGAAGCCAGAGTTAATGGAAACACTGTTTACCTTCCCGCCACAACGGTACCTATTTATCTACTTGCACCGGTGTGCTTTCAAACTGCTAGGGTGGCAGAAGCTAGGACAGAGCAACAGGAGCTCACCACACAGATTCAAACCTCTGACTTTCTGATTGAGAAGCCCAAGAGGCTCAGTGGTTTAGACCACAGCACCACCCATGTCTCATAAGGTGGTGCAAGTGGTGGTACCACCCGTCCCAGATGCCCAGAGCCTGCCAACCTGAGGCAACTGCCTCACCGCACTTCATGGGTGATAGTGAAGGTACCCACCAGCACATGAGAAAGCAGGCACGATATAAATCATCATATAAGGCAGAAATGGGCACAGGAGCCAAGTCTTATTCAGTTCATCTTCTCACTGTTCTAGCTGGTAGGGAGTGATGCATTATATGGGCATTTCATCCAAGAACTACGATGGACCTCATGCATCATTCAGTTCAATCCACTGGGTTGAAGCTATTCTTGAAAGAACTACAGTATTCTTTTCTTCACAAACAACTGACATGGTCAACATTAGGAAATATTTTCCCATCTCTAAACCTTCTAAATCTAAGACTGTGTTGATTCCAATGCACTAGTGATCCCAAATGAAAACACACTTTCCTGCTTCATGTACAATGAAGTGTTCCTTCATACCAAAGTAGGTGCAGCAAGCATTAACTCAAACATCTGGTCAAACCAGAGGTCTCACTTCTTTCAATAGAGACTAATGGATCACAATACCAGCCAGGTCTTCCTGGCAGTTATACTACACAGCAGTAAAATTCCAGTCTAGGAATGTAGTTTCTTGCTGGCTGTTTATGCAGAACAAGTAGGAAGAGCACAATTCTGTCCAGCCACCCAACTGTTCCTCTCTACTCCTGATATTTAAAATAAAATAAAATCAGACCTACTATTTGGCTTCTGAAAAAGAGGAGGTTGATTCACTTCAGCATCACAAATGATATGGAATATATACTTATATCCCTGTTACTGAAATCTATGTGTATATTGTTTAAGGAGTCCATCTCAAGTTCATGTAGGACACATACTTGATCAAAGGACATGCTGATTTTTCCTCTCCTTGAGCATTCCTATTATAGTAATTAAAAATATATATTTCTACAAATTATACTGGTTCTGCGATCTAGGTTTCTTTATCTGAATTTGGAATGTTTTATTGTAAGTTTTTAAGACACACGGGCTGGGGAGGACGACCCCAACTCAAAGTTAACTTGAGAAGTACAGTACATGTTTGCAGTGTTTGAAATTAGCCAGGTGCACTTTGCAACTGGTGCAGGTCCAATTGTGACCACATGGAGATCTATGGATGTCAGGTTGGTGACTGACATCTCCATCTGGCTGCCCCCCCTCCCAGCTTTCTTAAGTAGGTAAGCAGAAGAGCTTATTTATTGCATTTATATCCCACCTTTTTCTCCAATGAGTACATGGTTCACCCCACTACTCAGTTAATCCCTACAACAACCCTGTGAGGTAGGCTAAGAGACTGTGACTGCCCCAAGGTCACCCAGTGAGTTTCATGACTGAGTGGGGATTTGAACCCTGATCTTCCAGGTCTTAGCCCAATACTCTACCCACTACACCACACTGGCTTCCTAGAGTACTTCTGCTATGCTATGAGCTAAATTAAATAGGTAAATAAATATGGGGAAAGCAAAATGCCACTTAGAGAAGGATGTGAAATATTTTCCTTGAAGCTTGAATTTGTTTTATTCTGGATTGCTTTATTTGATGTTTTAATGTGTTGTAAACCACTTTGAATTTTTTTCTTTAAAATATAATGTAGGACAGGTATAGAAATAAAATTAATAATAATAACAAAAATAAATCTCACCCAGGGGGAAATGGCACCTAGGCATTCTGTTGTGGTAACTGCATGTGTGGCCAGATTTTCCGAGGTAAATGGAAAGCCAGAAGAAAAGTGCAGAATAATGCAGAATTTAATTTTATAACTTCTATCTCTTAGAACCTATCTTTCAATTCCAAGAGTTTCACTTTAAAGGGAACTGGAAGCCAGGTTTCAGAGGCACACATGCACAAACATTCTATTAATTGCAAAAATAAGCAAATGATTTTCCTTTAAAGCTAACAAGTTTCTTTCCATGCAGCATCCTATGCTGCAAACCAAGCATTATGGGCAGTAAGAGTCAGCACTGTCTAGCAGATAAAAGTGCCTGAACCTGGACTTTAAAAAAACCTCCGTTCAAATCTGACATAATCTACCAACTCTCTGGGTTGCCTCAGGTACTAATCTTGCATGCCAGTGTCAATTTCTGAGCAAAGCTTGAGGATAAGTGTTGCCTCCACCCTTTCCTCAAAGGAATGAGAAGCAAGCAATCGGCATGTATTTTGACAGCACTTCTTATTCAATATATTTTATCTTATTTATCCTTATGTGTAGAAGTAGGTGGTTATAGGGTGTTAGGACTAGAGCAAAGATCTGTCATGAAGTCCACTGGGTGGCATAGGCTGGTCAGTCTCTCAGTCTATCCCACCCCTCAGATTTTTTGGGAGCTAGTGTACATTGCCTTGTGTCCATTGGAGATGGATATAAAACTAATGAATAATAATCATTAATATATGTTGTCTGCCATTTGCACAGTCTTATAATTGTGCAGCAACTTGTAGCTAAGCCTCCAATATTAAAGCCAACACACTCTATCCAGTACAATAGTACAGTACAGTGGTACCTCGGTTTAAGTACTTAATTGGTTCCTGGCTTGCATTCGCTCCCCGAAAAGTACTTAAACCGAGGGGCGATAGCGCGCATGTGCAAAGTGCCGATAGAGCGCTTCTGCGCATGCGCACGCCGCGGAACCTGGAAGTAAACACTTCCGGGTCTGTGGAGTGCTCAAACCAAAAGTACTCAAACTGCAGCGGACTTAAACCAAGGTATGACTATACTGAGAGATATACCATGTGCTCATTTCTATTCCAAGAGAAATATATGCATCTTCCATTTAACAATGTATCACAGGTACATTTGAAGTAAGGCCTGAACTTCAGAACTTCTTCACCACAATTAGAAGGAATGGGAAAGACTTTGCTACAAAGCACTAAAGTTAACAGACCACATTCAGTATCTGCACATCTGCTGTACTAAATAATACAGGACTAATCACTTGGGAAAATAGTTGAACAAAAAAGGAGATTATCCAGGCTGCCATCCTTGCTGACTCAGATCTGTGGCCCATGGGCAAATCAAGTTTTGTTTACTTTTGGGGGAAGGGAAGATGTATAAAACAAGAACTTATTTTAGTCTGAACAAGAATGGACAGAACAAGCACGACAAAACAAACAGGAATCCATCCTTAGTGTCAGGGGGCCTTCCTACAGGGAGCCTCCTCCCCTTTTGCTGACCAGCACTTTGCCCAGTGAGAGCAGCAGCAGTGGGTCAGGTGAGGGGAATCAGGAAGTGAGTGGGACAGAGATGTCAGGGCTTAGCGATGTTGGAGAGCCCTTGCGCCGCCAGGACCAAGAGGTGGAGGGGAGCAGGCAGCCCCTTCCGGCGCCCAAATTAAGGCATGCCACCAAACGTAAGGTCGGGAGGAGGCATTTCGGGGTGCCCAAACTCTTATGCTTGTCCCGTAGCCAGAAACATGCACTCCCGGATTCTGCAAGTGACTGAGAGGTCATGTTTTCTGCTATCTGCACTGTAAATACTATGCACAATAAAACTCTTAAAGACAGAACAGACTTGGGCGTCTTTACTCAAGAGTAGCCGCAACAACACCATTACACTTAGTCTTAGAGAAACAAACACAACAATATGTGCAACAGTGTTCTCTTCACAACCCTGATTAGTTGAACTGTGCATCTATGAAAGGCATTTGAATAATAAGCAAAAGACTTTACATCCTAGACCCTTCTTTTTATTAGGCTCCCATTAAACTGTCAAACCTGCAATACACTAAGAAACTACCCTCTATGTTTTCCTATTACAACTCTTGCATTATTATATGATAAAACCCATTGTATAAACCCAAGCAGTCAGGCAGTTGGCTAGCTCATACTTTGGCAATGAAAACAACTTCATTCAAGTTAAGAATTAAAGCTAAGATTTTACCTGATGTGCTCTTCCATGCTAACCAAAGAATACAAAATTACACCACAGCAAATGTTATAATCCCATGAGCAAAGCATTTGGCAAGGGAGAAGGCCAGGTGGGAAAACAAACACTTGCCAGGATACCAAAAGCTATAAACACCTCCGCAAGTTATAGATCAGATCACACTATGCTGGCCAAGCCCCTTCCTAAGCAATAAAAATCACAATCTTAAAGGCCTGAGATAGAAGACAAGTGTGTCCAGCCCACCATACCATCTCCTTTCCTTGGCCAATACCTATTCCACAGTAATGTTTCTCAATTCATTACACATCCCTTCAGTTTCTTCTCATATACATACAGCAATCCTAGTAAGACCCACAAGTGTTCCTCTAATCTGCACACATTTCTTCCAACCAAAACCTCCACAATATGACGGCTTGTAAAAACATCCCGTATTACCCCTTTCACAGCACCACTCAACCTATACTGGCTTGAACATGTTTATAAATCCTATGATCTTCAAAGAACTCTCCCCCCCCCCCGAAACAGTCCACTAACTCCCTACACAAATCTCTACGCAGCCCAGTAATTGCCTTCTTTCCATAATGCTAACTAGCATTGAGTTAGTGCTTTTATAACATTCAAGTCTTCACATTATCTTGTTGCAATCCCAATAACCCTGTAAGGCAGGTCAGCACTACTATCTCTGTATTGCAGATGGGAAAATGAGGTTGTCTGAGAGCTTTGCTTTCTATAGATCACTGAGTAAGTTCATGTTACATAGAAGATAGATTTGAATCAAGAGCTTCCTGATTCATTGGGTTATAAACACCTATAAGTAATCAGTGCTCTCATATTGGGGCCCAAATATCTGAAGGAATATCTCATCCCAGATAGGTGTTAAAATGCGCTGGAATTTCCACCACCATGTGAAGATTGTGAAGCGGCAATGCATAGGAGGGCTTTTTCTGTGGTCAGATTGTGGAATTGCTTCCCCTCCAAGGTGTGCCTCACTTCTGTAAAGACTTTGGGGTGGAAGATGTTACATGCACGTAACCCACCCAGGGACTGCATGGCAAAGGGTGGGATATAAATGACTCTAAATAAATAGTCAAAGGCAGGCTTCCTCTGGTTTCAAATCTCCCTCTCAACCAACCCATCTACAGAGACTCTTGTTTGCAGACAATATACGTATCCGCAGATTACATTAGATAGATGGTCCACTGGATCCAGAAGCTCCCAACCCCACTCTCTCTCAGACTTTTACCTTGCATCCAACTGCCAAGGTGAGCTTCTCTATCCTGCATCATCCCACAGTGCACAAACTAGCTAAGACCATGTTGTAAGTTTCTTTGTGAATTTGTTTAGGTAAAGAACACCAACAATTTATAGAAGAAAACAAAGCTTTCTTCATTTCATTTATCACCCTCTGTCTGCAACACTGTCAAGGGCGGATGTCAGAAGCAGGTCAGCAATAAATCACACGGCACCAGTGAAGTCAACTTGTTATTCAAGGTAACACAATTAGCTTGGGAGGCCAGGCTAGTGAGCATAGCAAGTTGTCCTGATAGCTATGCTCCTATGAGGCAGCTGCAAGGACTGAAGGTCCCCGCCTTTCCACAGTTGCCTATGCCTCCTCCTTCCCCGAGTTCTTCCCAAGCAATCTGAGACCAGCAGGGAGGGGAGCTGGTTGCATCAAGAGAGGAAACACCCCCTGACTTCTTCAGTAGCCTGCACAATCTCTGCTTCTTGCCCCCCCCCTCCCTTCCAACCTCTGCTTCGGCATCTGATTCTGGACTGCTCTCTGCCACAGGCTCTCCCCACTCAATAAACCTTGTTGTCTCTTCAGCTTCTGACCCCTCCTCTTCTCAGTCTGCTCCCTCTTCTCCCTCTGACCACTCATCATCATCCCACCTCCATCCCCCTGGCTCTGAGCCTTCTTGGGGGGGGGGGAATTCCCCAGCTGGTGCCTCCCAAGCCTCTGCTTCCAGCCAGTCCATGACACTTAGTGATCTGGTGTTGTATACTGGCTAAGAAGGTGAGTCAGGAAGTCCTCAGGAGTCGGACAGATCTTGTCTCTACCATGAGCACACCGGACAATGTGCAGTATTATCTTCATACTGCAAATGTGGATGCAGAAACAACAACAAAAATCTGCATTATCTAAGGCTATCCTGCACTGGTATTATTGGCATTACTAAGATTATGTATAAGTTCTCTGAGGCACACATGATATTCTGTGCAGTGCACCCTATGTACTATGTACTGTGCAGAGGCACCAGTAATTCTTACAAGCCTTCATAAATAGTGATTCCACCACCACCTTTTCAAAGCTTTCTTCTTCTCATAGCCTCTCTCCAGATGCCCCTCACCCTGAATCTAATCCTTTCGCTACCTCCATCACAAGTACCTCCTCAACATCCCTAGAAGCATGAAAATGTCACCAGCAGGTCTTGTTTCAAATCAGGAGTCTTCATCTAGCTTATGCAGATAAGCATGGTCAACAGGAACATTGAAAGATCTCTCTGTACTCATTGATTTGGCATTAATCTTCCACACACGCAATCTTCCCCAGTGCATACATCACAGCTCTCTTAAGTAAACAAAACATAATAAACAGTGTAAATGAATAGAAGAAAAAATAAAATGTCAACACATATTATAATCAGCTCCACTCAACGACACAAAAGCTAGAGGAACTAACTTCCACCACATTATTCCCATGAACAGCTACCCTTCCTCTCGCTGCAGGTGCCATCCTCGTGTTCATTTCCAATGCTCCGCATTTTGTCAAAACATCCGAGTCCGCACATTGCACTCCTCAGCTCTCTGGGAAGAGATCACGCCACTAGAGAGAAGCAGCAGCCATACGACTTGAGGGGACTGGTCTATCGATCCTCCAAACAGCGCATATCTTACTTTTTCTTTTCATTTGAAGCTGTCTACGCGGAAAGCGGCTGTCAGCGCCAGCGCCTCTCGCGGTTGGCCTCCACCTGCCCCCTGCCCCAGCTCTCCCAAAGGCCTCCCACCGGCCGCCGGGCTTCGCACAAACACCGACAGACCAGCCTTCGCCTCCGCGGGCTTGGGCTCAGAAGGCGTTCCTGAAGAGTCGCCTGAGCTTCCGAGTTTGCCTTCCTTAACCGAGTCCTCAGCCCCCACCCCGGGAGTACTCACGCCTCCACCTCACGCCTACCTCGCGACCTGGGGGAGGGGAGCGCCTCGACACCGACGCCCCCCCTCCCGCCGACGCCTCAGCCGAAGGCCCGCCCGTCGCTCGCGCCCGTCGGACAGAGACGCAGCTCGCAATAGGCTCCACGAGACGCCGCCTCCCATTGGCTCGCCCTCCTCCTCCAGGCGCGCCCTTTTTGGCGCCCCGCCTCCTTCCCCCACCCACATCTCCGAGTGAAGGGATTTTCTTGGGCTGGAGGCCTCGGAAGCGCATGCGCACTTCTTATCAGCCTGAGCGGCTCTGTCCAGGCGCTTCCCCGCCCAGCGGCAGGCGCGCACCTGCTTAGTCGTTGCCGCGGAAGCGGAGGGAGACAGGCTGCCTTCAGGCAACAAGGGCATAGGGTGGCCATATTTCAGAAAGTAAAAGCCAGGACACCCCGAAAGTTGTTGAGCAGCATTTTTGAGGAAGACCTCGAATTTGCTGAGCTTTTTTTTTTAAGGAAACCATCGAAATTAAGATTTTAAAAAAGTTGTTAATTTTTTCTTCTGCCCTTCATCTGAAGATCTTAGGGCGGTTCACAGCATAAAAATAAATAGCAAAACAACTCCCCCCAGTACATACAAAGCATTGTGCAGGGACAATCTGAAAAATCATTGTACTGATCGGCACTTTGTATGTTTTCTCCATAGTCCTTATGAAGAAATAAACACGTAACGTAAATGAGAGTATTGTTCTTCCTATATCGCAGTTAAGATCTGAGAGCAGTAAAATATGGCAGGGGCAAGAACAGGCTTGGGAATTTCTTTGCTTAAAGCTCCATACTCTTTAGCTACATGAGCTCAAATACTGCGCTGTGGTCTAAACCGCTGAGCCTCTTGGTCTCGCTGATCGGAAGGTCAGTGGTTCGAATCCAGGGTAGGCTCTTGCTGCTCTGTCCCAGTTCCTGCCAACCTAGAAGTTTGAAAGCACACCAGTGCAAGTAGATAAATAAGTACCACTGTGGCAGGAAGATAAATGGTGTTTCCGTGCGCTCTGGCACTCATCACGGTGTCCCGTTGCGGCAGAAGCAATTTCATCATGCTGGCCACATGACCCAGAAAGCTGTCTGCAAACACTGGCTCCCTCAACTTGAAGCGAGATGAGCCCCACACCCCATAGTTGCCTTTGACTGGACTTAACCGTCCAGGAGTCATTTACTGTCAAATGTGTGTTTAGCTAGCTGCTCCTGCACCCGCTTCTCTGAAGTTCCTAGCCTAACTAAAGCCTTGTGCGGAATGTTGATATCTGCCCTGTTATTCTTGACTCATCTCACAAACAGCTTGCAAATAATCCCAGGGAGCTTTTGTAATAATTACATAAGTCTCTGCATTCTTCTCCCATTTGTCTGATGGCCTTGCAGCTTCTTGTGCTACACAATGTATGTGGGTGGGGAAGGACCACAGAAATGACAATGGAGCGCATTTGCATGGGTATCTTTGTTAAAACACTGGGAGCATCATCAAGCATTTAGTGGAGATGACTGCAAGTCAAAAAGATGCAAAATATAACAAAGCTCAAAAAAGGGTTATCGGTCTACACAGCTAAATGATCTTGCTAAGCCGCGAGGCACAGTCACGCTGAAAGATGGACTTGACTCCAAGAGAAGCCATCAACCATACAGACAAATTGCAAGGTGTTCTGAAGACCAAGCAAACCACCAGAATCATTGTACAGAGAAAGGTGGGCTGGTTCTCACAAATACCTTCTCTCCCTGCCACTGCCACCCCTGGCAAAAAAAGGAAAGGACCAGAAACTTCACTGGTGATGACACTTGGAGAGAGGCAATGGCTTCAAGAAAAGAACAGGGGCAGATGAGGATCTGGGGTATGAAACTTCCTGCATTCTCACACATACACAAGAATTCAGGGTTTCTCAGTGGAGCATTAATTTAGCCTTCATTAGGACAGCATAGGAAAAGCTCTTAGTGAGGATAGCAAGTCTGAAACAAGAATGGACTCCATCGGAAGGTGGTGGACTCTCCTTCATTGGAGGCTTCTAAGCAGAGGCTGGATGGCCATCTGTCCTGGATGTTTTAGTCGAGATTCCTGCAATGCAGGAACTAGATGGCCTGCAGGGTACATTCCAACCTGACAATTCTTTTATTCTAAGAGTCTGCGAGGGAGCTGGCTCTCTCTGGTAGCTTGTTGGGCAAGGAGAAAGGCAGTTTGTTTTGCATGTCCCCTCTAGAAGATATTACAAATTTACTTTATTAAATGGAGATATTGAATCATTAATATTCAGTGCATTATTGTTGTTTTTTTAAATATGGTCGGGCACAAATACCTGAGTGCAGTTTATGTATAGACATTGTAGTTTAGGAGCGTGGGGGAGAAATACTTTATCATTTTACTCCCAGCTCACAATATTGCATCAATATCCCATTTTTGTCAGAAAGAAAAATGTCACTTCCAAGACTCCTAGCACCTGCAAAATGAAATGATGCAAAGCCACATAATTCAGTCTTCCTGGGCATAGGGCTGCCTTTTATTTATTTAGCACAGAGAAGAATATTCAGTCCTAGTTACTATGCCCAGCCCATGCACAATGGCATTCGTGGAGCAGCAGATGGGAAGGATTAGCTTTCGCCTGCCGTGTTTTTTAACTTCTGTTCCCTTTGTTCAATCTAAATTTCTGGCTGCCAAACATATATAGACAGACATGGCAGCAGCAGCAGCATCATTATTATTAAAATTTGTATAACACCCTTCTTGCAAAGATCTCAGGGCAGTTCACAAGATAACACGGCATGTATTCTGACTATACAGTATACAAATGCACTACCTTTCAGACAATACACTCCAATTCACCAATAGTGTCAAGTTCTATTTAATGCAGAAACCAATATTCTCTCCCCCTCACATTTGCTCCCATGTTTTGGGATCTGTAGGTCAATCTCATCAGCACCGGCTCCCACCGTCAACAAGATCTCTACATTCCCTGGTTATTAGTTTTATCTTCCTCCTACTTCCAGTCAGCAGCTTCATGCCTGTGCACAGGATGTATGAACAGGCATTAAAGAAGTCTGCTGCATGTGGATGTTGAGCGCATATGATGCATAGGTCCTGGAATTTGCCGTACAAACCATCTCTCTCGTTCCCAGGCCTAGGGAAGCTGCTTGTTCTCTCCTAACATTGCTTCTGGTTGGCTCCAGGTCATCTCCCAAGATCTGGAGAACATGTTTGATAAACATCCTGAATCATGACTGGCCTTGGTTTTCTGCCCTCGTGTTCATGAGGGTATCTGCTCCCTGCCCATGCTTGGACTGTACTCACACCAAATTGGTTCTTTAAGAAAGTGCCTGCAAAGGTAGGGGAGGAGCAATTAAGAGTATGATCGTACCCATGAGCCAAGCTTGATTTATACTCCACCTCCCCACAAAATGTCCAAGAAAACTTAAAACATGCCTGTTTCAAAACGGCTACTTAATGCCCCGTAGCTAAAACTGCAGCATCTATAGTGGCCTACAGCACTTGTCCTACTCTCCATGGGAGTGAGATAGGAATGCTGCAAACCGGTTATTTTGGCCTGCAAATTTTGTGAAATGCTAAACAGTTATTTGCAACTTTTTAAACCAAGAATATAATTTATTCCAATGAATGATGTTGACTTAGGTGTAGGCAGGCAAGCAGAACTCAACTTTAACAAGAACCAGACAGAATATTTTATTTTTTTTAGCCCAAGCTCTTGGAACCAATATCTGAAAGTGAACTAAAAGCAAAGCAAAAACACTAATCACCAGTCCAGAATAAAGGCTCAGGTAAAATACTGATGTGATCCCCTCTAGGCTATCATTATGATGCAAAAATACATAAAACCAACATCTGAGAGAAGGAAGGTGGCATTGGGAACGCCATTAAGGTTCATTTTCTGCAGAGAATGGAGGGGATCCTTGAATGAGTTGTCCCTCCCACTAGGCAGGACATACATTAAGCCTTTTTGTCCTCACATGGGGGGGGGGGCGAACGCTCCAGTTCTTTCCCGCTTAGCTCCCAAGTGAGGTCAGGTGACAACAGTTTTCTGTCACCTTATATACTTGAGGAAAAGCTGGCATAAGACTAATTACTTGGCTTGGAAGTGGAAGTTCGACACCCAGCTACATAGAAGTAAAGGCTTTCTTAAGAGGGCACCCAGTCCTGTTTATTCTGCTGATTCCTCAGATGGGGAAGCCATAGGAAACAATGTCCCCCACAGCAGCGGGCCACCTCAGCTGGGGCCCTGATTCTGAGGAAACGATTGAATTGTTCTGGGAGGTTTCGGAGGCTACGGGTCCATCAGCAGCCACCTTTGGAAACTTACAGTCAGATCTCTTTTGGAGTGAGGCTCTTGTTCTAACGCTACAGTTTACTGTGGGAGACTGGAGAGAAATGTCTGTGCATTATAATGCACTGCAATCTTGATGCATTGTAAAGCCCTTCCCTATGGTGTAATACTCAGTCTTTCTTGCTCTTACACGTAGAATTGCAGAGTTGGGAGGGAAGCTTATGGTCATCTAGCCCAGCCCCCTTGCCCTGCAGGAATATGCAATATGGGAACTGCCCCCCGAACAACCCTGCAGAGCTTGAAGCATTCTTTCTACAGCTTTGGCCTTTAAAAAGACAGGCTATCTATACAGGCTGTGGTGGGGACACCAACAAGGCACCACACAGTGCAAAGTGAAACAGGCTCCGAGGGTCCGGCAGGTAATTTCTAAGAGACTTGAAAGTAGACACAATAGTTCTGGTATCTTGCCCAAGCATCAAAAAGTATGTGTCACTGGATGAGCCCTAAATTTGCTACCGAGCTTTTACTGACCCACACTGGAACTCAGGAGGTGTACCACAAGCTGTCCATTTGTGAGTCACATCACTGTTCTATCTAGCCCCGTATTGCTTAATCTGACTGCCCAGCAGTTCTCTCCATGTTCCAGCCCTCCTACCCAAGATGCATTAGCTGGAGATGCCAGGGATCAAATCTTGCACCATGCACACCCCACAGCTGTTCCTGCAGTCAATCCTGATCTGGAACTAAACAAAAAACTAAATCTACGGTTTGATTCCCAAGAGAAAAGACACACCGTGCTCACTGACTCCGTTCCACTCTCAGCTAGTTCCGTCTTTTTATTTGCTCAATAGCCTTTAACTGGTTGCCAAACAAAAAGATATAACAGCACATTTGTAGCTATGACACCAACTGGCATTACCACAAGACAGAGAAGGTGGACCTGCCGGGCCCCTATAAGCCTGCACGCTGTGGCAGACCCTCCCCTAAAAATGGAAGACAGGGCCTTCCAACAGTTTCCTGGCAATTCTGCAGGGCTTACAGGGAGGGGCTTTTGATGTGGTGAAAGAGCAAGAGCTAGTCAGGAAGCAGCTCATATACACATGAAGTGTGTAAAAGCACATCATCGTTGAATAGTTTGGTGTAAAAGAAAGGAAGGAGAGAGGGTGACAGGAGAAGTCTGCTTTAAAGACATCTGCGCCAGAGGTTCAAGGGCTTCCTTTGTCTTCTTCACAAGTCTCCTTCTTAAATTCCTCATAGACAACATCTGGCTTGTCGTCCTTCTCTGCACCTTCTGCTGTTCGGGCATTTGGCACCCACAGACCAGAACTGATGCAACGCTGCATGTGGTATTTCGCTTCCTACAATGGGACACAACACACATCCTGCTTAAGGGCCATATGTATGTTACACTTTACATGACCTAACAGCTCTAAGGAATTCTTATTCATTAGGCTACTAAGCAATGGAAACTACTGATAAAAGCTAAAGCTTGCTGTCTGCACAACTCCATCAGCAGATGTGCTAACATTACAAACTAGGAGAGATCTCTTGGGAAACAGATAAAGCTCTTTAAAAACTTTTGCACTGAAAGTGTGTAAATATTCATTCCAAATCAAGCTAAGGAGAGCTCATCTACTATTAAGTTTGAATGTCTTTTATCCTAAATTGAAAGGTTAGAAAATAAAGCAAGACTGTGAACTTCAAGAATAGTCTTTAAGAGAAGTAGTTTAAACAAATCTGCAGCAGAGGCTGCTATAGCAAGAGGCATAAAGTCTCTTACACTAAACCGTAGGTCTTTACTGGGAAAAGGAAAGCGTTTGTTGGGATGTATCAATTTCTTTAGCAATGATGACAAAATTCCCTCAAGTGGCTCTATGCCTAAGGAAATTTTTGGTTAGAAGAAAGAAATTTGTTTAGAAGGGGAGATTTCCCCCTGCAAGTCTGACTCCTAATGTAAAATATACAGGTGCTTATTTCAGTAGTTTATCAGGATTGGAGCCAGCATGCAATGCAGAAATTTAAGCAGGGTACCAAACACAGCTAATGGGTCCAATAAGCTGTGCAGTGGAAGGTCAATGCTTATGGTACCTGTGTAGATTAGGGTGCTTCAGCATGCAATTGTATGTGCCCAACTTAAATGAGCTGCTGGAAAAAAATCACACAATTTATGGACCTGGAGGGCACAGAGGAAGTTTAGTTATTGACTGTGGCAGATGTGATCATGTCTCCAAGCCTTGCAACAGAGGGGAGAGTAGTGGCAGAGAGTGCTCATACATGTTTAAATGTATAAATTAACATCTCCTATATCTATCTGGATACATACTCCCATAACTTGAAAGGAAGGAGTCTAATCCTTAACTTTGAGAATACTCACAGCAGGTTCCATTTTGCTGATAGCATCTTGAAGCATCTGTACATCTTTCACATCAAAGCATTTCTGGAGCTCCTGGGAAGAAGAAATATGCATATAGAGGGGAAGGGATGAAAGCACGGCAGAAATCTTGAGTTTATACAACTGTAAAGGTAAATGTACCCCTGACAGTCAAGTCCAGTCGCGGATGACTCTGGGGTTGCGGCGCTGATCTCGCTTTACAGGCCAAGGGAGCCACTCTTTGTCCGCTCCACAGTTTTTCCAGGTCATGTGGCCAGCATGACTAAGCCGCTTCTGGCGCAATGAAACCCAACACCAGAGCAGTGCACGGAAACGCCATTTACCTTCCCGCTGGAACGGTACCTATTTATCTACTTGCACTTTTTGGGGTGCTTTCAAACTGCTAGGTTGGCAGGAGGTGGGACTGAGCAACGGGACCTCACCTCATCACGGGGATTCGAACCACCGTCCTTTTGATTGGCAAGCCCAAGGCCTTCTGGTTTAGACCACAGCGCCACCCACATCCCAGTGTATAAACAGTACAGACTATCTAAAGCCCAAAGGCCTGCATTCAATTACAAATAAATTGGCTATTAATAAAGTAAACTCTCTAGAATCATAGAAGTGTAGCATTGGAAGGAAACCTGAGGGTCTTCCAGTTCAACCCACTGCAGTGCAGGAATGCTGACAAGCTTCTAGGAGCCACAGGTGAGAGCGAAGTGCAGGGTGGGGATCAAAGTTGGACAAACTACCTTAGAGGAAGCCCGATGTGTCCCCTGCCAGGAGTACTACTCCTCCCCTAACACCCCAAGTTGCAGATAGATAAGAACAGAAATGGCTAGAACCCCTGGGCTAAGATAAGGTTAAAAACTGAATATAAGCTAGGGGTGGCTAACCCTCCAACCTGGGAGCCAGATCCATTGCCCCAAACGTTTTTTTCTGAGCTCACAAGACGCTATTGATTTAGGTGCCAGCAGCAGAGAGAAAAATATACAGTAGTCACAGCACCTTGATAGCACAGAACCTTGATAGGCATATAAATTGCCCCCCTTCCCCGTCATCACACATCTCATCTTCCTGAGTTACTTACAGCTGGGAGCGATTCATACACATCTACAGGATCAAGGCCACCAGGCCCCAGTCGTTTCTGGCGCTCTTCTTCTTCATACTCTTTCATGGCTCTCTCAATGCGTGCCTTAGCCCGGCCCCGCACCCGCCCTTTGAAGGCTTCCAGCTCATCATTAAAACCCTCCATGTACTGCTGGTCAGCAGTCTGTATGAAATTGGAAAAGGTGGCAGGTAAGAAAGGGGAGGGGGGACACATGAGAACACAGTACTGAGCAGGTATCTTCCCCTTTAACAGGGGAGCAAATAAAACTTACGCTTATCTTGTCCATAAAATGCCAACCAAAGCCTAAATACATCAAGCTATTTGTTAAATACACTCAATCCAGAACTCTGCTGAAGTTCCAGAAGAACTGAGTGTTTAAAAGCATTACCCCCTCTGCAGAGACTTCAAAGGGGTCCAGTATAATCAATGATCAGCTGATTGGTAGTCACAGAGAACCTTTTTCAAGATGTGCAGGTACTGATCAGCTAACTGACACCAATCAGCTTTCAATTTTCATATACTGTATTAACCATCTGACATCATTATGACATCATGTGACTGACAGGTGGATAGTTCCACACACCTGTCAAAGTTGGTCCAAGGGTGAGGGAGAGCCAAGATAAGGTTTTCCTCTATTACCTGGGCAATAGTCTCACCTTGATTTTAGCAAAGAACTGCCTGAAACAAGCTCTAGGGTCAACCTTCAGGCTCTTGGCCAGCTCTAGGATGAACTGCATCACTATGGTCTGATGAGCCACTTGTTCCATCAGGGCATTTTTCTGAGACAGACGACAAAAGAACAGTTGCACTTTTAAAGACACACTCGCACACCCCTTTTCAATATGTCATTTGAGCCTGGCCCAGCATGCAAATGATTACAGACAGAATGTCATTCAAAACTCACTTCCCAATCCTCCCTCTCTCCATCTCAGCTTCAGGCTCCCAAGGTTACAACCATAGGATACCAGATGGCCCAGAACCATGTCCATCAAGCATACAGCATCCTGCCTTCCTGGTCCATTTGTTTTCCCAGGATGGTATCTAGAACCAACACTGTGGTTTTGTTTTATTTGCAAATTCATGAGGCAATCTCTAAAATTTGAATTTTCTTCTGGGCATATAGCTGGCAGCGAGACAGCAGTGGCTGACTCAGCAAGACCTGGCCGCTACAGTACCAGACACAAAACAACACTTGAAATAATTCCACTGTCAGCGGGAATAAATCATGTATAGCAGGTTCAAGCAATCTGTTAAATGTGACAGAAGAACCACACTGGCTGCTTATGATGTAACCAGCCATCAAACTGCACAGAGTGACTGAAGCAGGTTCACGGAAAACTCTGCTATTAACTCCTAGTACTGAAGCAACTGCTAAATCTAAATACTTATTTGGAACCTTATATAAGGAGACCTGAAATACAGGCAACTCCCCTTTATGCAAGTTCAATATGTGCGACTGCACAAACGCACATCATGCCGAACCTGGAAGTCACCCAAAAACATCACAAAAAGGGGCATAACAGGGTGTTTGCAGGCTTTTTCAATGGTGTCTCGAATACATGTGATTTCACTTAAACGTGTGGTGCCTTTGAACGTAACCTCAGTGTAAATGGGGATTGCATGTAAATACAGACAGGCCCTTAAGGGCTTGCTTTGCAGCCACCCAAGTTTCTCAAACACTGTCCTCATTTGTTTTGAGTACTCAGTCTTTCCCACTGCAGCTTCTGGAGAAGCTACATCAGTTTTACTCACCTCTTCTACTTCCAGATCGATACACCAAATGACTAAATAATTGGCTGTCTCTTCACACACAAGATACGGGTTATCAGACAGATATTTCTGGCTGTCATCCCAGCGCCGCAGCATTCCTTTTGAAACAAGAAAATAGTAGCATAAAAATCAGATTTTAGGAGTGGGGGGTAATTTCCTAACCAGGCCTTTGGACGTTAACACACAGATGACAGCACTGTAAAAAACTGCTAGCACTTTACAGTAATATAACAGGGAACACATAAGCAGTAACTGGGGAAGCCAGAATAGTGATGAAGTTTGACTTGGGAACATACATAATATTAAAGAAGTTAAGTCCTTATGGTAACAAGATTACTAAAACAAAGAAAAAATTAGTACAACGGTCAATTAGTACAAGGGCGAAGGATACTGGTTTCTAAAAGCTAATTATATAACCTGAATTGATGTTCACGTAAGATGCACTGATGTTCATGTAAGTTAATGCTATTTACTGTATTTTTCTGTGTACTGTATAAGACTAGGTTTCCCCCCCTTAAAATAATGTCAAAAATGTGGCAGCATCTTATACATGGAGGCCATCTCCCCCCATTTTCTTAAATCGGAGCCCCCCAAAATAGGAGGCGTCTTATACATTTCCGTCTTATAGATGGAAAAATACAGTATTTTTACATGATCAAGCAGAGCTGCTTTTATTTTCTTAAACACAGTATAAGAAACTTATTCCACACTAGTCCTAAAAAGGCTTGCCTTTATGTGAACACAGTCCTCAATGCAAAATGTGATTGCTGGTCCTTGTTGCAATGGCAGGGTTCCGAAGCAGCAATAAGCAGGTCTAGAACTACAATAGCAAGTCTGCCAAGTATTGGGCTCTTCTCCTCTCACTTTATCAACTACAGCCACAAGGTGACTGGAAGCTTTTGCTTCTTTTTTTTCTAACTACAGTTTCATACTGTATGAGGAGCAGGACTTGCTCACTTTGGTGTGTCCCTAAAGCATGGTTAAGACCTAAGAGACTCTGTCTTGTTTTGCACAGAACAAGCAATTTGGAAGATATACTTTGTTTTTCAACGACCAATCGCCTAAGGCTGGGCTGGTGGAGATAAGGGGAGTGCATAAGCATTGTTAATATGCTAAACAATTGTTTGGATTTACAGTGGTACCTCGACATCCGAATGCCTCAACTTCCGAAGGTTTCGACTTATGAAGTCGGCAAACCCGGAAGTATTTTCGCCGCACGTGCGTTCTGCTCCTGCGCAGAAGCGGTGCGCTCGGTCTGCGCATGCGCAGAAGCGCAAAGTCGCACTTCGCGCATGCACAAAATGGACATCCGAAGGTTTTGACTTACGAAGAGCGCCGTGGAACGGTTCGCCTTTGTAAGTCAAGGTACCACTGTACATGTAAACCAGGCCAATATATTTCTTTCAGCAAGGCACCTTTAGTGCAGCTAGTATAAAAATGGCATTGTTCTAAATCATCATTACCTTTGGTAATGAAAGAAATGTTATAAGGAGATCACACTCAGGAAAACGCACCATAAGAGCTGAACAGAATTTCAAAACAGAGTAACTTACTTTCACCACTCAAAGCAATGCTAGAATTCACTTACTCCAGAATAGTCAGTCAAAGGAAGTAAGCAGTAGACTATGACCTGTCAGGACACTTCTATTTTGAACTCTGTAACCCAGGTGGGAAGGCAACCACCAAGTTGAGTATATAGCTGACAGGCTGCTTGGATATAGTTGGATACAGAAGATCTCCTTAAGCAAGCAGCTCATGGAGTATTACATCTGCACATCCTGATTTTTCAAGATGCATTTCTCCAACGTATTATTTACAGAGTAGGAGCTGGAAATTGGCAGTCCCCAATCCAACCAATGCTGCCAGCTGGACTAGGCAAGCTCCAGTTACCTTAAGTTGCAGCCTGACAGGATCAGGCACATGGTTATGTTTATTACCATACCATTCCCTCTCCCAGAATAGGACCTAACCCAATTTTGTAACAGGGAAAAACAGATACCCATGTTCTCCTGATATAAGTAAACAAAAAAGGATTGCAGCAGAACATGAGTCAAGGTAGAGCACAGAACATATCATTCTGTTATTCAGCTCTGGGTGACCAGAAAGATTTCTATACAGTCTCCTAACTACAGTGAGAGCTATCTGATTTTGTTGAAGGGGGTCAAGAGCCCCCTGCTTCCCTGCACGTAGGGACCATACTGAGTACAACTACTTGTTGGTTTCTGATGCACATGACTACAGAGTCCCTCTCTTCTGATCTTCTTTGAAAGAACTTTAAGCTAGAATTACAAGGCAGCCACACCAAGTCAATACTTTATTGTGGTCCAAAGACCCATAAAACATATACCATAAAACAATTTCAAAACTCGATACAGTTAAAACGACCAGACAGATGGTAGAACCAAGGCAGTCAGCAAATGAATATCAGTCCACAAAGGCTATATCGGCAATTTGCCACACTGATCTCAAGTGCTCTTAGCCACAGAAAAAGAAGCTGTTTAACCCAAAGCACTCTCAGATCAGTGCAGAGTTTTCCCTTACCAAAGTGTTTAATTTGCTTCTCATACTTCTCCACATATGTTTTGTGCTTCTTCTCTTTCTGTTCTTCCGACTCCTCGCCCTGCTCCTCCTTGACATTGAAGACACTCTACGACAGCAAAGGAAGCATGGTTAGAATCACTATTGCTACCACAATGCAGGCAAGGTTGGCCCAAACCAACAAAGGGGTGGCCAGGATACTCCTAGGCTAAATACAGTAAGAAAAAGAAAATACCAGCAAAAGAATGAAGAGATGAAGCAGCTTCAAAAGGATCAAATGCAACTGAACAGATAAAAGAATCCAGAAAACCCAGGATGAACAACCTGCGGCTCTACAGAGGTTGTTGCACTACAATTCAGATCATCCCTGACCATGTGGTCGGTGGGGAGGGGGGAGTTGGAGTCTAGCATGATCTCGAAGGTGACAGGTTTCCCATCATTGCTGTAAAATATTTAGGAGCCTTGGAGCTAGTTTAGTCATCTTTTTTTTCTTTTTTAAACATTTTATTTAAGTAAATCATCAATACATTAAAAATAAAATACCTGTAAGTAGTAAAAAGCAGCACAGTATATTCAAGTGAGACTTAATATTAAGTTGGTAAAGTACTTAAGACCATTAGGAAAGATGAATTTCACATTTAATTGTGGAGAAGGAGTCCCATGTGTTTTATTTCTTGTATATAAGATAATTTTTTCAGGGTCCTCCAAGTCTTTGGCAACACGTAATTTATGAATTATTTTTTCAGCCAATGAGAAACTCCACATATTTTTTATACCAAAACAAACATCACAAATCCAGCAAGGTTTTTCATTTCTGGGCGACTGAGGTTCTGGCAGCCACCAGCATCTATGTCAAGAGTTCCTGAGAGCTGAAACTATTCAAATGATCATCCCACAGATTTAGTAAACAAAGCTGTGCTGAAGTTGGAATGGGATGTCAGAGTATTTTGGTCTTGGCAAACTTGACTAAAACTGATTCCATTGCCCTGGAAGATGAGTCACTCAACTCATAATACCATGAGCCTTAAAAAAATGGGTTTAAGGGAGCCTTTCTGGGGCTTTTATTTCTTCATCCCAGAATGTTTCTAAGACCTAATTCCCATTCTTGCTTCCCTCAGTTTAGTACTCAGGAAATAAAACCAGCATTTGGTATGCTACCCTGGAACCTAATTGTTAGCAACTGCATTTTTTTAAACAGATATAATTGCTGTAAATTGCTTTGATTTCTTAAATTAAATTGTGGCATACAAGTATTTTTAAAAATTTGTAGAGTTCACTTTTCAACGACAAGAGAGACAAACAACAATCTTTGCTAAAAATTCTGATCCCTCCAGAAGCTTTATTACCAAGCCCCCAAAAGTTATTTGCCTGCAAAATGTTTTATTTACTTCCTTATTTATCACTGATAAGAGTAAATGAGTATGAGTAAAAAGCAGGAGACAACATATACAATAAGCCATAAATAAATGTAGCGTATCACTCTCAGTAATTAGAAAACAGACACTAATGTCTCACACCCAAGTGAAAAAGCAATTATTGAGCCAGTGCTTAAGGTTCTTAATAGTCAGTGCCAGGCGCAACTCAGAAGGAGTTTCATAACTGGAATGTTAACACTGAGAAGACTCTCCACTGAGTTGCAGCCTGGAGTATGTTAGGCGGCTGTAGCACTACCAGAAGACCCTCTGCCACAGGTTTTAACAATGCATGGGCAGGTGGACATGGGAGAAGGTACTCCTTCAAGTAACTGGATCCCAATTTATATAGGCCAGGGTATTGAACAGGATTTTAAATTTTCTTTCATACAGTTTTTCTGGTATATGTAAAAAGTCATCCAAGGCCCAGATATGCGCAATTCACATAATTTAGTTTAAGGCCAGAAACAGAGTCTTTCTGGTAGCAAATGAGTGCATATCAATGAAAGCTGGATAGCAACTAGACCCACCTTACTGAAACCCTCTCTGCTGAGTGTGTCCACATTCCAAGGCATGTTCTTTTCCTTCTTCCTGAGATCGTCCACCTTCTCTTCCCAGCTCTTCTCTTCTTTCTTGAGTTGCTGTGCCTCAGCCTGCAGCCTTTGCAGCTCACTTTTGGTGCTATCTACATTGGCCAATTCAAGCTCTTTTATCTTCCTCTGACACTCAGCTAGCTTCCGCTTGCAGTCCCGACACCCTTTATCCACCTCTTCTTTCTCCTTGTGGAACTGTTCCATTCTCTCGACACGGGCCTGGAAAACGGGTTGCATTCAGTCAATATAGTCCAAGTGACTACAGCCTCTTCATTATTTCAAGCTAATACTGGGACACTTCCAACCCAGAATGGGGTACACCAAGTCACTTGTATGAAATATAGCCATCTGGCACCTTCTATTGCAAAAAGGTTAGTTCACATCTAGTTTAGAGTAGAGCTGTCAGCTGAGACCAGGACTTCTCTCTCTCTCTCTCTCTCTCTCTCTCTCACACACACACACACACACACATACACACACCTCTCTCTCTCACACACACACTCTCACACACACACCCCTCCATTGACAGAGAAATGGGGGACAAAGTCCCCTGCCCCCAGCTGGTGGACATTTGATGTATTCATCTTTTTTAAAAATAAAATAAAATCCAAGCTGTTTTCTCCTCCCTACCAGGCAACATTAAGCTCCTGGCAGAGGCTTAAGTTGAAGAACAAGAGCTAAAGGGCTCTTAATCTTTGACTCATAGCCTACAGCCCAAGGAGCAACTTTCCACTTCCACCACATGGAGACTAACCAGCACGCATGTGAGAGAGCACCAGAAGGCATCAGGGAAGGTTGCTACTGAAGGCCCCCATGGGTTATCCTGAAGTCAGCATAAAGCAAAGATATAATCTTTCTTATTCTAAGCTTCTAGGGGACTGTACCTGGCTAGAAAACCAGGTGTAGGGTACTGGGCTGTTTCTTTTTATGGCAACTATTAACATTGTAAGCATTTGTAATTTTATTTTAATTTATTTTAGTTTTTTAAAAAAGTTATTTAGCAGATTACTTGCTAATCTTGGATAATTAGAACAGTGGTGAGAGTACCCTTAACTCTTCTGGCTTTTTAAAGAGGAGAATTCAACATTGCATTAAGTTGATTGTTCTGTCACAGCAAGCTTTTCAGCCTACCAGACAGAACAAAACACCTCTCCTTGTTCAATGAGTCTGCCTGATACACCCACCCACCAAATTTAAGGTCTTAGGAGGTGTGTGTGTGTGTGTGTGTGTGTGTGTGTGAAAGTTGTGTTCCACAAGCAGAAGACCTTGCACAAGGCTTCCACTGACAGGTCATGTTAGGTGGAGTCCACCCTTAATATTTATCAATGTCAGTTCAGGCTTCTAGCCTCAATAGAAAAAGGTTGATGAGAGCATATTTTCCTCCTTGTGACAAGGCTTTCTTTTGGCCCTATGTTGGAATTTAACTATTTTATATATTTATATTTTTTGCTTGCTGATTTGTTGGGATGTTATTGTACAACTCTCTCACACAAACCTTTACATGTGCAGAAAGGGAGTGCATGTATACTGCACAAAGACAGCAGCCAGGCAAAGAGGAAGCAGCTGCTCCACACACAAATACCTCCTACCTACAAACATCTTTCTGCTCCTGCATACACAGCAGAGTGAGTGGGTGGAGTGGCTGCTGCGGTGGTATCTGAGAGTTGTGGAGCCCAGGAAAGAAGGCTGGCAACGGTTTCTAGGCAAAGCTTTCCTGGCACAAATCTGGTATCGCAAGTCACAATATTGAGCAACCAGTAGGAGAATACTTCAAATTCCAAGTACACCCTGCTACTCTGACCTTTAAGTCATCAGACTTCAATAGCAACTACAAGACTTCAAAAGGGAGTATATCCAAAATAAGATTGCTGAACTAGCATTTATCAGCAAATCTGAATAGGCTCAATTCAGATTCCTGGCTCGTCTTTCTCACCATAGAAAATAGCAGTCTCACTTCAGGAGTTAAGACTAGCAGAACAATAAATATTACAATGTCCCTACTCCTTCATATTGTGAATGGATCACTCATTCTTATCTTGTATAAATTTGGACTCCGTATAACAGAATTACAGACTTACTGCTGCTACCTTTTGCAGTGTACTCATGTGTGTTTATCTCCATATCTGTCAACTGAGGACACTTCACACAACATATAATGGGCTTAATGGAAACATATGCCACAAATAAATCTGCTAGTCTTTAAGCTTCAAAGGCAAAAAGCTCTGCCAACATTTTATACACACTTTCTAGTTTCTAAACACAGCAAGTTAAAATAGCAAGAATCAAGCAGTTTTTTCAAGGCAACATTGTGTTATTTGACAAATTCCTCTAGCCTCTGCAAGGGAATGGGGACCAGTAGTCCTAACAGGGAGCTCAGGCAGGACAAAGCCATTTTACAACTTAAGTGGGCAAATAAAATGTAAACATAGGAGCAGCACAAGCTAATTCTTCCTTCAAAAGGGATAGCCATCACATATATACAATTTCAAGACCATTGCTTGCAAGCTTTAGACAGAGGCTCCTGTGTGCAGCAAAATATATGCCTAGTAGGATTAATCCCCCTATATGGAAGGAGGTCAGAAGAGATGATCATCTCCTCTGATCTCACACGCTGTGAAGTGTAAGCTGGGATCTAGACATTTTTGGCATGATGCTGCCTTTACACTCTTGCCATTTTAACTTGCTGTGCTTACTCCTTGGAAACTGACAAGAAACCTATTACACTTATTACAGGCAGGGCTGTGTGTCTTCTGAACCTACATAAGGTGAGGCTAGAAACTGGAACAAAGTTTGAGCTGCTGAGAAAACGAAGAATAATTTTTTTGCATTTGTGGGTTTTATCCCTGGGCATCATATGCACTCATTCCCACATGGAAAACACTAATCTTATTAAACATTTGGGCAGTTGCAAACTAAGGTTTTTCAATTCATTATTTGGCTGCAAACCAATCTTGTTCATAAAGAAAAAAAGATTTTAGAGTTTTCTTGCGTGGTTTTTTTTTTTACTTCTTAGGTCAGGCATAGGTAACCTTGGCTGCCCAGATGTTTTGGAACTACAACTCCCTAGCTAACAGGGCCAGTGGTCAGGGATCATGGGAGTTGTAGTTCCAAAACATCTGGACAGCCAAGGTTGCCTATGCCTGTCTTAGGTGTTTGAGAGTTGGGAAAACATATATCATATCATACTACTGTTTTGGGGTGGTCTCCAAGTTCCTGTCTGTGTACTGTACTACTGTTACTAGTGTCAGAAACATCACAATTCAAAATGTAGTGAACAGCAAAAAGTACTTTGGCATTGCCTACACATTTTGGCCCTTACACAGATGAACCACCTGTGAAGAATACAGACCTCCAGGAGTGAAGGCTTTTATATGTGGTCCCTTCTATAATACTAAATACGGACAGAAAGGAGGCTTCTTTGTAAGTTATTTTGAGCTGCCTGTGGCAAAAAAAGCCACCAATAAATTTAACGGCAATAAATAGGTATTGTTATTATTATTTCTTAAATTTCTAGAATGCCCTTCATCTGAGGATCACAGGGCAGTTTACAATATAAAAACATAACAATACATACCATAGATTACCAGTTTCTTCTGACATATTGTTTTATTTTGGCATAAATATGAGTGGTGTGGAACATCTAAAGAACTTTTAGCTAACTAAATGGTTGAAAAAACAGGAGCTTGACACTTAAATTCATTCAAGATGCCTTCCTGAGATAGCTTTTATCTTTTAAAACTTTAAGTCGCTCCTCATTTAAACCTGTATCAAACGTTGCTTTTCTCCCTCCTGTCACGGTACAAAAGCAGAAGCAAAGCAGGATCCAGACAAAAAAGTGTGCTCTTAGTCAGAAGCCAGAATCAACTCAAAGTTTGGGTGGGTGTTTGCCAGTTGATTAAAGCCACCATCAATATTTATACAATGTTTATATTTAATATATATGTGCACATGGTATTTTACTGAGGCGACCAGCCTCTGCCCGCAAGGAACTTGCAATCTGAAATTCTGGCTCAGGGGCAGGGCTGGATTTAGGTTTGATGAGGCCCTAAGCTACTGAAGGTAATGGGGCCTTTATATGTCCAGCTGTCCTTTGTCAACAACAAATTGTGGCTGGTTTTTGTGTTGAATATATGCTATATGGTAATTGATGGATGTAATAAGTATCTAAAGCCATTTGCACACGCAGAATGTAGGCACCCTATACTGTATATAGAAATGAGCAAACCAGTGATATTTTAGGGAGCAGGCTAGGAGGTGGGGCCCATGACTTACATCATAGGAACATCCAGTTTTTCCCACTTTAATTTTTTTGTGGGCCCCCGAGAGAGTGAGGCCCTAAGCTATAACTTGTTTAGCTTATACGTAAATCCGGCACTGCTCCGGGGTAGAAGCGAAGGGAGAAACATAACAGGAAGGGGGGTGCGTCCAGTTCAGTCACGCGCGCTCAATAAGCTCCAGGCCTTAGAGGGGTCGCGTAGATCAGTGTTTCCCAACCAGTGTGCCTCCAGATGTTTTGGGACTACAACTCCCATAATTCCTGACCACTGGTCTTGCTAGCTAGGGATGATGGGAGTTGTAGTCCCAAAACATCTGGAGGCACACTGGTTGGGAAACACTGGCGTAGATAACACTCGCCGGAGAAAGGGGTCGGGGTGGCGGCGGGCGTGTTTCGAGAGCCGCCCTGGACGAGAGCCTCGCCCGCAAAGGCTGCGGCGGAGAGGGCAGGGCGGGGGGAGCCAGAAAGAGACGGAGACGGAGGAGGAGCAGCAACAGCAGGCCGGCCTTTCCGAAAGCGGAGGAAGACACTCCGCGGGCGCAGGAGCCTGCCGGGAAGGGAAGCTGCTGCACCTGTGGAGCTTCTGCAGGCGGGGCGGGCTCCCTCTCCCCCTCACCTGGTGCCGCCATCGGAAGAGGCTGGGCGTATCGATGTTGGGGTGAGTCTCATCCTCGTCGTCGGACACCTCGATGTGGTCCCAGACGCTGTAGTCCACCATGGCCGCCCTCACCGCCCTCCTGCCGGCGTTGCTGCCTCCGCTGCCTCCTCCGCCTTCAGGCACATCCGCTTCCGCTTCGACGTCATTTCCGGAATCTCCGCGCACGCGCGCAAAACTCGCGCCGCCGCGCTTTTCTTCCCACCCTCGCGGCGCCGCCGGAAATAGATAATATAGAGAGATTACGAAGCAAAGCCAAGAGCTGCTCCACTCAGCTGGCACTCTCGCGTCCCTAGGCGCCTTCCCGCGTAAACGGAGGCGCCGCAACGCATTTGAACCCCGTTTAAACCGGTTTACCGTGGGGTGACACCTCTTTCCCCAGGAAGTGCCTCTTCGGCAGCCTGGGTTGTGGTTTATGGCTGCCGCGTGGGCGGAGGGCTCCTCGGGCGGCTGCACATGGACATAGCCCGGTTGTAGGGTTGCCATAATTCTTACATTACAGTATTATTATTATTATTATTATTATTATTATTATTATTAATAATAATAATAATTTTATTATAACAATTTATTGATTTCCCAAAAAAACCCTCAAACAAACAGAAAATAAAAATATCATAACCAAATTAAACCATAAATTTTTGGTCGACTTCCCTCCACTCCCCATCTTGGTTCCATTTTAATATTATTGTTTATGCACGGCATAATATACTTAACAATCCAATCTTAAAGCCTTCATCTTATTACAAGTGACTTTTTGAAGTTATACTAATGTATAAAAATGCTTTAAAAATATGCATTAAACAATTGCCATTTTTTGTAATAATTTGTCCTGCATAGTTAAGTAATTAATTTTGCCAATCTTTTTCTTCTTCAGCTGAGGCTTTTTTTTACTTTATTATTATTATTTTATGATAACAATTTATTGATTTTCCAAAAATAACAAAACAAAAAAGAAAATAGTGTTGCCCTACAGTATTTCAATAGGTGGAGAACAAGTCTAGTACCCACTAAGGAAGAATGGCAGTGCAAAATGTTCAAATATGCTGAACTGGCTGGTCTGAGGAACAGGATAAGAGAAAACGAAGATAAGGAATATAAGGTGGAATGGATAATGTTTATTGACTACTTCAAGAACCAGTATAGACATAGCTTAGCAGGTCTTGAGTAAATCCAGCAGAGTTGAAATAGAGTATTTAATAGGTAACAGTTTGGATGATTAAAAAAATGTGAAATGACAAAAGAAACAATGATAAAATGGGCGCAAGATCTCGGAAAAACAATTACAATTGAAAGATGGGGAAATTTATGGAGAAGGGATTTAAAGTATGTAACAAATTATGATTTGAAAGAAAACTTTCAAAAAATGCAGCACAGATGGTATTTGACACCCACAAAAATAGCGAAAATGTATAAAGGGTCAAATGATACATGTTGGAGATGCCAGGAAGATCGGGGAACCTATATGCACATTTGGTGGAATTGTAAAAGAATTAAAAAATATTGGGATGACGTCTACAACGAATTGAATAAAATTTTAAAATATTCTTTCAAAAAAGAACCGGAGACATTCTTTTTTTTTAAAAAAAATAATTTTTATTAATTTTTAGAAAAAGAAAACACATACAAAGTATACAACATAAACTCTGTCCCTTCATTTTCCCTCCACCCACAAGCCCACCTCTGCCACCAGTGAGACCCATGGGTATTGGGGAACAAAGGGGTCCATTTTAAGCTGGGTTTGACCTCCCCCCTCCTTCCTCCCCCCTCATCCCCCCCCCTGCCACTGAGAGGACAAAGGCGGAGGATCTCTGGGGATTGGCTTATCCCCCAGCTATTTCTTCACTGTACTGGAAAAAAGAAAAACAAGGAAAAAGGGGAAAAAAGCAAAAATATAAAAAGGGGGGAAAAAGGAAAGAAAAAAAAGGAAAAAGGAAAAATATTAATGGCTTCCACGACTCTCCTCCTCCTGGATTTCCCAACCTCTTTACATAGTTATGGCGGGTTTTCTAATCCAATTCAGAATCTTATTCTTATAATATTAACACAATCCTCCTCCTTCTTCATGCTGTCCCCCTCTGAGCCCCCCCCCTGCCACTGGGGTAGCCTGAGGAGTCCAGCAGTCAAAAGGTTCCATTTTTGTGTCTGGGTTTCCCTCCACCCTTCCCTCTCCCCTCAAGGCACCCCCTGCCACTGGGTACCAAGAGTAAGAAGGGGGAGACAGGCAGTTTTCCACCCAAACACCTCCTGATCACCAAAATTATTCAAAAACAAACTCTAAGCATATTTCCTCAGCCATTCTTTTTACTCCCTCCAGAAAGCTCTTAACCCTAAACTATAAAAATCTCTCCTTCCCCCCCCCCCCAATGTCCCTCCTCCCAATTGGATCAGCATATCCTTTAACAGGCCAAGATTCCGACACCGTTGTTCATAAACCAAAAAAAAGTACCTTAAACTAAAATTTTTACCCCACACCAATTCTTTCCCACATCCACTTCCAGACCTCTGCTCCTCCCTCTTTCTGCCTTTCCCTCCCTTCACTAACACCATTCAACATTTCAGTCTCTCCAGGATTTTCACTTCCATCAATCTTCTCTTCACTTTGCTTCTCCTTGTCGGCCTCATCTCTTTGTTCTGATCTTTGTTTTTCATCATCCAACACATATTTTTTATGGTCTGAATCAGTCTCCAAATTGTCCTCAAATTGTTGCTCCTCACACACAATCTCATAATCAAAATTGTCCTCTAAATCTTGCTCTTGCACCTCATTCTCCTTTTCTGTTGGATTGAAGCATTGCCTTTCCTTGTAGATATCTTCCCATGTTTGTAGATAGCCCAGCACAGCCTCCTGGAAAGCTCGAGAGAATTTTGTTTTCATAGTTCACTTAACCACAGGCAGACCAGAGATAAGGGCAGAAGGGTACTGGAAAATTCCTCTCTACCACGTTGTCGGCTCCATCTTGGCTGTTCTTATCCTTTGTCTTTAACCTCATCAGATTTCAAATTTACAGTCCACTTAAATCCTTTTAAACCCTTTTGAATCAATTTTTCCAATTCACAGGAATAAAATCGTCTTTCTTAGTCCTTTAACAATTTGACAGCTTTTGACAGCTGTCAAAGCGTCCTCCCCCTTGTTGCTGCTGAACCTCAAGGGGCAACGACACCGGGGGCTGGGGAGGTTTGGAAAAGTCTTTCTTTCTCTCGGGTCCGCAATCTTGAAAGAAGTTTTCCCTTTTCGGCTTGGGAATATTTAATGCGCCTCCCGATTGTCCATTTGGAAGAGATCGGCTTCCGTTACTTTAGAATCTCTTCCTATCTTCAAATTTAAAATTTTTAAGATCCGAATGGAGATTTGACTTACTTTGAAGAAGTCTTTTATTTCCTTGGAAGAATCCACCGCTTGCAGGCTGAGGACTCGGAGCTTCACTTCAAGGAGGTAAGATGACACCCAAAAATGGCTCCCGCGACTCCACTCCGCTGGCTCTCGATTGCTCTACTGAGCTCTTGGGCAGCAGAGGATTCGCGTCCGGAGCAAACAGCTGCGCACTATGTCACCGGGACTCTCTACCCGGTTTTTTTTCAGGGAGTCCGCTCGCTCTGCGGACTTCCCCCCCCCCTCCACGAAGCCAGGGACTTCGGAGCACGAAGTCCCTGCGTCCAACTTCACCAGCGCGACGAATCGGAAGCCAGAACCAGAGACATTCTTATTAGGGTTATTAAATGATGAAATAAAGGTAAAAGATAGAACACTAATGATGCACGCGACAGTAGCTGGAAGAATGCTGATTGCAAGAAATTGGAAGAGCGAAATAGTGCCAAAAAGGGAGGAATGGGTCGAAAAATTGATAAGCTATCAAAATTTAACGATTAGAGCGCATAGGGTTAAAGGTATAAAAGAAGAAAAGTTGGAGTATGTTTAAACAATATCAAAAAAATCAAATTGAAAAAAACCAATCTCCTAGCGGATGTATAAAAGGCATAAAACAAAAATGAACAAATAGAAAATAGAGAAGAAAGCATATACAAAGATATAAGATTGAAAATAGAGCAGAGCAAAGAGTTGGCTGGAAGTCATCTTTTTAGGGGGGGGGAGGAGGATGAATGTAGAAGTGTCGTTAATTTTTTTTTTCAGTTTCTCTGTCTTATGTGTTTTTTCTTTGTATGAATGAGAAATGTATATGTGTTTTGTGTTTATTTTAGCAGAGTTGTAGCAGCGTAGCAAAAACTCCTTGCCTTGCACGCTTCCTTCATGAAAGCCAAACCTTGTTTCTAAACGTCCTTCTGAAGTTTAGATAACAGTTCAAACTGCAGCTTGTAGCAGCGGAAACTTTCCAGCTTTCAGTGCTCGTGAAATAAATCACTTTCACTCCCTTGTTCATTAAAACAAATAAGATTTATTCAAATTTAAGACAGCTTCACCCAGGAGTATTTAACTCCATGATGCTGCAGCTCCAATGAACAGCATAACAACAGACAGAACAGAAACAGACAGTGTCATATATTTCAGATACACAATAGCAACAGGTACTACTTTCTGTTTCCTGTTTATACGACACGTCACAAGCCCCTTGTGATACAGGACGACTGCTGAGCTATAACCCCTCAGCTCACACCCCCTCTCGTCCTGCATCGCAGGGGTAGCGTAAAGACTTCCTTACGCAAGACACAAACCTTTGCAGAATCCATTACGTCTCTGGAAACTCAAAGATTTGGTGAACCCAACTGCCAGGTTCCCCTGGCTCGGGCAATTCCTCAGTTTTGCCAATCCTGTGTGGACGCCTTGATAAACGTTCCGAAAACGAATGTCAGCGCGTTTGGCACTGGTTATAACGCAACCAGTCTCAGTAAGCATCAAACAGAGCCGGTTGTCCTCCCAAACCGTGATGGGTTGGCAACACTCCCCGTTGACCTTCTGGACCAAACATTGGCAAACCTGAATCGCTCCACAGACTCCTGAAAGAGCGTCATACTCAGTCTCCGCAGAGAAAAGAGTAATAAAGCTTTGACGCTTGGAATACCGTTCCATCAGAGCATCATCATACTTCACACCTATCTCAGTTGCTGACTCCCTGTCCTGCAACTTGGCCCAGTTGCTGCCAGACCAGCACGTGTCCTGTGCTGTACTCATAACTGGCAACCTAAAACACAACTCCTTAGTATCTCCCAGATACCTAAGAACTTTCTTTATGCCATTCCGGGCATGCACACTGGGCTGTGCATCCTCCTGGCTAAGCCTCTTCACAGCAAACATACCAACTGGTCTACTCCACTGAGAAAAACTCAACAAACTCCTTAGAGTTGATTGGAACATCGCGGGACTCTGGGACTCAGAGTGTTCCCCGAACTGACTACCCTCAACAAAACAAATCTCTAAGGGTGTTCTGATACTAGCACTATCAGCCTTCTTGAACTTTGCAACCAACTGTTCAATCTTACCTTCCTGCCTCAGCAAGAAACTGTGATCCGCAGATCTGTCAATCCTGACACTTAGGTAAACCTTCACTGGACCTAATTCTTTGAGCTTAAAGCACCTGTCAAGCTCTTGTGCAAACCATTGCACCTGTGCCTCTGTATTTGCAATGCATCTGATGCTATCTACAAAACAGAACACAAGAATTTGCTTCTGGCTAGACCTTGCCAGATAAAGACAACTATCAGCAAATTTCTCTTGGAAACCTATACCTTCCAAACCTTCATCCAAACTTACGGTTGACTGCTTCAAACCATAAATGGGTATATGTAACTTCAAGACAACACCAGGCTCATCGATCTCAAACCCTTGTGGAGATAGCATGTACAGCATATCCTCCAACGGTGAATTCAGACAAGCGTCACTGATGTTAAAAACAAAACTTTCCTGAGCAGCTGTAGATAACAAAGATCCTAGCGCTTCAGGTGCTGCGGGTGCAAAACTTTCAGAATGCAACTCCTTCAGCTTTGAGACATCTCTGGCTACAAACCTAGCCCTGTACTGAGATTCTCCAGTTGCTGTGGTTTTAAACTTAAACACCACGCGACTATATACAGAACGCTGGCCCTCGGGCCGCGCCACTGTGAAAAACACCTTCCGTGCTTCCATGGAGTCTAACCCCATCTGCATTGCCTTGTACCACTTCCTGGTCACCTCCTCAGGCAATTGATGAACTTCCTCGAAGCTTTCTGGCTCACACTGATCCATACAAGTCCACAGACTAGTGGCTGTATATCTGTCAGTAGATATCCTTTTCGTGGCCCTCTCTGACCTGCTCAACCTAGCATTCGCATCCTCATCTGACCACGTCACGATGAAACCTGCTTGAGTACCAATTACCTCAGGAAATGCATAGCGCGAACTACTGCGCGTGCTGTTAGCTCCTGAATCTTGGCGCGGGAACAACCTGTCCCAAATGGCTTGTCTACCAGTGCTTCGCACTGGAGGTGTGAGAGTGTTCCTAGGCTCTTGCTTTGGAACTCCTCCCCGCTGTGCATTATTCTGGACAGCGCTGAGCATCCAGCTCGCGTTTCCAGCGAAAACTGTCGCAACAGTCCCTGGATTCGGTCCCTCAACTGAACCACTGTCCCTAACTGTACCTTGCACAACTGTACCTGTGATGGGAGTACTGGCTGGTGCACCACCAGACAGCCTGTCCATCAACACTAAAGGTAAAGGTAAAGGGACCCCTGACCATTAGGTCCAGTCGTGACCGACTCTGGGGTTGCGCGCTCATCTCGCATTATTGGCCGAGGGAGCCGGCGTATAGCTTCCAGGTCATGTGGCCAGCATGACAAAGCCGCTTCTGGCAAACCAGAGCAGCACATGGAAACGCCGTTTACCTTCCCGCTGTAGCGGTTCCTATTTATCTACTTGCACTTTGATGTGCTTTCGAACTGCTAGGTTGGCAGGAGCTGGGACCAAGCAACGGGAGCTCACCCCGTCACAGGGATTCGAACCGCCGACCTTCTGATCAGCAAGCCCTAGGCTCAGTGGTTTAACCACAGCGCCACCTGGGTCCCATGTCCATCAACACTAGAACCTGCCAAACCTGTAAGCACATCAGGACTGTAGTGGATAGGTATCCACACCTGTGCCTCACAGAACTCAATGCTATTGCTGAGTATCACCCGTGACTCAACATTTCCTGGGCGCACGAACTTCCAAAACGTGGAACAAAGTTCGTATCCCACAAAAACTACCTTTCGGGACTTGGGACCATCTTCAGATTGCATCACAAAGACTCCCCATTCAAACAACCTCAAGGAAACCTTGGGTTCCTCGCTACACAGCGACAAATAGGATTCACACCCTACCGTTGAATTGCATGGCCAGAACTTCCTCAGAAAACTGGCGACAAAGACTATAGCTGACAACGTCTCTCCAAGAATCGTATCATCCTGTCCAGCTACTGCACAGCCTTGTAGCCCCCTTGGAGCTGCCAATCTGTGCTTGCTTCCTTCCTGTGGAAAGAAACCTTGCAGTGTGCCCTCAGCACATTCCGATCCATGATCGGCCTGAAAACAAAACACCTTACAGGCAAACTTTGGCTTCACAGCTTGAACCCACTCACTAACCAAGCCTAACTCCTCCCCTGTACTCATGAGAGGTATGGTGAAGCTCATTCTGGTGTGGCCATCTGACAGAAATATTTGGGTTCCGCCCGTACGGAGCGCTTCCCTTGGTCTACAGGAATCCACTTGAGTCAGCATAGGTGCCTGACTAGAAACATTGGCAGACCTGGAACCTTCACATAATGTAACTTTGGCTTGTTGACAAACAACACCAAGAACCTTAGAGCATGTCAAAAAGTTGCCCATCTCTGGTACACCTGCAGCTGGTACCCTCTGCACTTCACTTACGTGCGCACAACCTTGTTGCCACAAGTGGGTGCAATTGTGGTGTGGACTAATGTTGGCACCCTGAACCTCAGTCGTGCCTGAGATGATTTTACCTGTCACAAGGATAAAAAACTCATTCACATTGCATTTCACACACATCAACAATCCACCCTCCATTGAGCACATTGAGCACATAACATCCTCAGAATGTACATTGCAACTATCTTTCAACAAAGACAAGAAAGATGACCAATTACATTTCATCAATGGCAAATCAAATACATCAATATTAGCAATATTAGCATGTACAGAGTGAGACTTAATGCCATTTGCAAAACTTAGTCCTCTTCCAGGGAGCTCAGGACTTCACCACCAGGGGTCTGGAGTCCAGAGCGTTGCTTAGCAACTGGCACGCCACTTGCTTCATCTCTTGCTGCAACAACAAGATGACGGAACTCACCTGCTGACCGATTGTCAACACACAAACTTCTCAAGCTGGTGGTCCTCTTGCCTTTCCCAAGCTGCTCCAGAGAACATGTTATCTGGTGGTGGCCCAGCTGGCGACCTTGGCCTGTATCTTCTTCAAGATGACGTAGGATGGACTTTGCACACGGGCCCCATTGCATTCCTGGTAACTGAGCAGCCTTGCACAGTGGAAATTTCCATGCCTTGGTCAGAAAAGCCTTGCTTAGCCATTCTGAGAAACTGTGCATCATAGGAAAGCTCCAAAACAGCAATAAGCAACTGGGGAACATCTTCAGCCTCATTGGCTCTGCGTTGTGCCAAAACAACCCCCACCTTTGGGGTTGGGCATGCAGAGATCGGCCGTGGATCCTGGCTGACTGCCAAGTCTCCATTTGGGATCGTAGCAAACTTGCTTTCTTTCCCATTTGTCCACCTTTCAGCAAAGCCTCTCAAAGCATTTGCTTCCTTTCTGCCCACAGCAGGCCAGCCCCCTCTTGTCTCCCTTTCTCCCTCTTCCCTGGGAGTGGGGGTGACCACAGCATTCCATGCTGCGCCACGGGAATTTAGCAGGAGTGCTGGGGTGGCATGCCCTCTGGCAACGATGTGCAAATAGGGCAAATGAAAACCTTTGAAGCTTGTGCTGCTATCATTAAGCAAACACTTCTTCTCATTTCCCGGGGCTGTCAGCTTACTCACGTGTCGCAACGATTCCTTCAGCTCAGCCTCCGGAAGAGAAGATTTACGGGTTGCCAGCGAGATATGCTAGCTGTGCCGGCACGATCTCCAAGCTGGAAGTTTTACGGCTTTCAAAACAGCAGCAACTTTTCCACAGCTCTTCTTTCCCAAACAGTTCATGGGCACTTGAAAGCTGAATTTATTGCCTCCATAACCTATTAAGCAGAGTTGTCGCAGCGTAGCAAAAACTCCTTGCCTTGCACGCTTCCTTCATGAAAGCCAAACCTTGTTTCTAAACGTCCTTCTGAAGTTTAGATAACAGTTCAAACTGCAGCTTGTAGCAGCGGAAACTTTCCAGCTTTCAGTGCTCGTGAAATAAATCACTTTCACTCCCTTGTTCATTAAAACAAATAAGATTTATTCAAATTTAAGACAGCTTCACCCAGGAGTATTTAACTCCATGATGCTGCAGCTCCAACGAACAGCATAACAACAGACAGAACAGAAACAGACAGTGTCATATATTTCAGATACACAATAGCAACAGGTACTACTTTCTGTTTCCTGTTTATACGACACGTCACAAGCCCCTTGTGATACAGGACGACTGCTGAGCTATAACCCCTCAGCTCACAGTTTAATTTAAGTTGAAGATAAATATGATTTCGTATTTGGTTATATCGGTGATGATTTTTTTATTATCTGTTATTTGTCAGTGTTGTTCGTTTAATATTTTGTTTATTTATATGTAAGTATGTGTAGGTGTCATTTTTATGTATATTTCATGTAAATCATTGTCAATAAAGTTATTTTAATATAAAAAATAATAATAATAAAATGTGGGTTACGTGGAGTAGTAGAAAAGTAAAAGGAACTAGAGAAAGTGTGGAAGGTAAGTCATGGTATATGTATACATGCTTTGTATTTGGTATGAAGTTGTATGTGGGATAAGGGGAGGGGAGGGGGGTTAAATAGAATAGAATAATTTATTGGCCAAGTATCAACCATACTTGGAATTTTGCTTCGGCTACATTGCAATGTAAAGTAAAGAAAAAAAGTACAATACAACCAATATTCCCCTAACAATACAACAGCACAGTGAAAAGACCCCCTACCACCAACTGGCTTCCCTTCCACCCACAACTACAGATTCAACAATTTGATGGTACAAGGAAAAAGACTATTCCTGTGCCTAGATGTTTTTGTATATAGAGTTCTGTACCGATATCCGGATGGGAATAATTCAAACAGGTGATGACCAGGATGCGAAGGGTCTACAGCAATTCTCTCTGCTCTCTTCCTGACTTGAGTGGCATAAAGTGTCTCTATTGGAGGCAAACTAACACCAATCGCCCTCTGCAGTTCTTACTGCTCGTTGGAGCCTCTTCTTGTCCAGCTTAGAGGCTGTACCATACCAGACAGTAACGGAATTACAGAGGACAGTTTCAATAGTACCTCTATAGAATTGGACCAGCGATTCTTGGGGCAGATTAAATTTCCTTAGTTGTCGCAAGAAATACAATCTCTGGTGTACCTTTTTAATAATACTGTAATATTGATGTTATCTGACCAATTCAATTTTGAGAGATCATAGAGCCCAAGAACTTAAAGGACTCTACCACTACAATCATGTTACCAAGACTGGAGACTGGCAATGAGATGGGAGGGTACCTTTTAAAATCAATTATCATTTCCACTGTCTTTTGGGCATTTAGCACCAAGCTATTCCTGCTGCACCACTAGACAAGATGATCTACTTCCTGCCTATATGCAGATTCATCCTCCTCCTGGATGAGCCCAATGACTGTTGTATCATCCGCAAATTTCAAGATCTTAACCGATGGATCAGTTGAGGTGCAGTCATTTGTGTATAGAGAAAACAGCAGTGGGGAAAGCACACACCCCTGGGGAGCACCTGTACTGATGGTATTATTACTTCATGTAATTTCCCCCAGCCTCACCTGCTGCCTCCTGTCAGTGATCACTGAGAAAAACTCCCGTGGAGAGTCAAATGGTTTACAGTTAATGAATAATGCCTCCAGCTCCTCACTGCAGATTTTCTCCAACACAGTAACATCTCTGCACCAGCTCATATTTACATAAAAACACCCACCCCTAGTTTTTCCAGATAATTCCAGCACCCGGTCAGCCCTAAAAACGTGAAACCCTGAAAGTTCTATTGCACTGTCCATAACAGACTCATTAAGCCAGGTTAATTAAGCTCCCCATTCCTGTTTTTGAAAATGCAAATACAAATGGAAAAAATACATATTTCAATAAGTGAAAATCCAGACACAAAAGTTCTTTAGGAAAACACAAAAATGCACAAAAACACAAAAATGCACACCACAGTAACAAACAAAAACAATATTACCCCACCCCGCACATATACATTGGGCGGGGTATAAAAATTATTTTTATCATAAATGCTTTAACTTATTTACAATGATTCTTCATATATTCTACCAACTTTTTCCAGTTTTCCTTGAATACCCTTCCTGATTTCTTCTGGTTAGACTCACTAGTTCTGCATATTCCATCATCTTCATTGGCCACTCCTCCCTCATCGGAAATGCCCCCTCCTTCCATTTCTGAGCATATAAATTTTGGGCTGCTGTAGTTACATAGATTAATATTTTATTATTGTTGTTATTTCTGGGGACATCTGACTCAATTATTCCTAAAAGAAAAGCTTCTGGTCTTTTTTTATAAAAGACCTTTTAAACATTTCCCCCCATTTCATTATATATCATCTCCCAGAAGCCTTTAGCTAGTTTACATGCCCACCACATAGGTAAAATGTAACTTTTAAAAAAACAAAAAAATTCCAGCCATTAGCTGATTCTGATTTATACATCTTTGCTAACTTATTCGGTGTCAGGTACCACCTATATGTCATTTTCAATGCATAATTCTCTTTCAATGCATAACAAGCTGTAAATTTTAAATTCATTTTCCACAGTTTCTCCCACAAACTAAATTCAATATTATGTCCCATATCCCTCGCCCAATGTATCGGAGCAAATGTCACCAATTCATCTTTTGTTTCCCACTTTAACTTGTAAATTCTAGAGATCAGTTGGTCTCCATTTTCTATTAGTTTGCTTTCAAATTGGGAACTTTGATCCATAAAACCATACTGCTTATGTAGTCTAAACATTTCATTTAGTTGGTGTTATTGTAGCCAGTCATAGGGACCCAGGTGGCGCTGTGGGTTAAACCACAGAGCCTAGGGCTTGCTGATCAGAAGGTCGGCGGTTCGAATCCCTGTGATGGGGTGAGCTCCCGTTGCTTGGTCCCAGCTCCTGCCAACCTAGCAGTTCGAAAGCACGTCAAAATGCAAGTAGATAAATAGGAACTGCTACAGCGGGAAGGTAAACGGCGTTTCCATGTGCTGCTCTGGTTTGCCAGAAGTGGCTTTGTCATGCTGGCGACATGACCTGGAAGCTATACGCCGGCTCCCTCGGCCAATAATGCGAGATGAGCGCGCAACCCCAGAGTCGGTCACGACTGGACCTAATGGTCAGGGGTCCCTTTACCTTTACCTTTACCTTTACCTTTATTGTAGCCAGTCAGTCACCATATTACTAACATCTTCTAATTTCTTCAGTTTTACCTCTTGCTCTGAAAAATCCAGAAGATCTCTGCATGTTCCCCAAAGCTGGTCCATGTCAATCTGTACAAAGAAATCGCTTCCTTGGGTGAGAGCTGCAAGCAGGTTTTTATATTTATCCCATACTCTATATAGATTATTTCTAACTACATGATTTGAGAAGCTATTATATATTTTAGCTTTACCATGCCATAGACATCCATGCCAACCAAATTTAATATCATACCCCTCTAAATCTAACAGCTGAGTGTTCTTCAACAGTATTCACTCCTTCAACCAACATAGACATGCAGCTGGAATATCATCACTTCCACCTGAAGTATTAAAAATTTTAAAAGATGATGCTGTTAAGGTGCTACACCCAATATGCCAGCAAGTTTGGAAAACTCAGCAATGGCCAGAGGCTTGCAGAAGATCAGTCTACATCCCAATTCCAAACAAGGGCAGTGCCAAAGAATGCTCCAACTACTGCACAATTGTGCTCATTTCACACGCTAGCAAGGTTATGCTTAAAATTCTACAAGGCAGGCTTAGGCAGTATGTGGACCGAGAACTCCCAGAAGTGCAAGCTGGATTTTGAAGGGGCAGAGGAACCAGAGACCAAATAGCAAACATGCGCTGGATTATGGAGAAAGCTAGAGAGTTCCAGAAAAACGTCTACTTCTGCTTCATTGACTATGCAAAAGCGACTATGACTGTGTCGACCACAGCAAACTATGGCAAGTTCTTAGGGCCTAAGCAGCCCTGCTTAGGGAAGTTTTTAATGTGTGACATTTTAAGGTATTTTAATCTTTGTTGGAAGCTGCCCAGAGTGACTGGGGAAACCCAGCCGGATGGGCGGGGTACAAATATTATTATTATTATTATTATTATTATTATTATTATTATTATTATTAGGTTCATGCCAGGTGCCAATCAACAGGCATGAAGAGAGGGCAGCCTTTGTATGGGCAGAGGCAAGCTGCAATTGGCTATGGTCTGTGGAGCAGCGGCAAACTCTCAGGAAGAGTGTGAAGACTTGAAGAAGACTTCGAATTCAGACTTGCAAAAGAGGCTTTGGCATCTATTGTTCATTTCCCCCACTTGTCAGTGTCAAGTGCCATGACAGCGGTGGCAGCAACAGAGGTGAGTCCCCCGCATATGTTTGGCACAGACCAAAACAACTCAAGTCAAATCTGTCACTATTTTTTTTATGAGAGAAACCTTTGAATAAGTAGGCCAGTCCCTCAGCTGTCAAAACAGCACCAGTGGACTTTGCTCAGAAGAAACAGACCTGTCTTCCATGGGAAGTTTTGTAGTCACACTAGTCATCATGATCAGACCTGGTTATCAAAGCTTGTTTGTTCATTAGATTTTGCCTATGGTATTTTGCCACCTGGCTATTGTATTACCACGTGGGCGTAGGAGATGCCTTCATGGCTCTCTTTTTTTAGAATTTAATTTTTCATGTGTCGTTTGCTAGCTTTACTCATACAGTGGTGCCTCGCTAGACGAAATTAATTAGTTCCATGGGTCTTTTCTTATAGCGAAAAATTCGTCTAGCGAATCCCATAGGAACGCATTAATTGAATTTCAATGCATTCCTATGGGAAACCGTGATTCGCTAGACGAATTTTTCATAAAAGGCATTCGTCTAGCGAGGTAACCTCCATTTGAAAAATCTTTTCGTTAAGCGGAAATTTCGTTAAGCAGGGCATTCGTTAAGCGAGGCACCACTGTAATTCAAATGCTGAGTAAGAAGCAGGTCTGCCTGGCACAGAGCACATCTCCTTTCCACAGGGCTTGGCCTTTTGACAATAGCATTATATTGTATTTATTTAATAAATGGCTGGATACAGTGACAAGACAACAACAGAATGATTTAAGACCATAGATAAAGAGATGGGAGAGAGAGAGAGTGTGTGTGCATTGGGCCCAAACCATCAAACTGAAATTTAATAGGGACAAATGTAAGATCCTACACTTAGTTTTCCCTTTTCTCGCGAGGAAGCCTATTCAGCATAAGGGAAAATCCCTTTAAAAAAGGGATAACTTGGCAGCTATGTTAGGCAGGAAGAACCAGTTGCACAAATACAGTGGCGTAGTAATGGGGGGGGCAGCAGGCTGGACGGGGCTGACCACCTCCGAAGTCGCCGCCATGGATGAGAAGCCCTGATGCAAGCGAGACTGCCTCACTCCGCGGCTTCTTCGCGGGGTTTGCCGCGGCGCATGCCTCCTGTGCATGCATGCGCGGCGCATGTGCGTGATGGACACCCCACCCCCTGGCGGGGTGCCTTCGTGTTTGCTGCCCCGGGCAGCCAGGTGGCTAGCTACGCTGCTGCACAAATGTGAGATGTGAAATGTGAGATGTGACATGTGAAAAGGATCTAGGGGTCTTAGCAGACCACAAGCTGAACATAAGTCAACAGTGTGAACCCTCCCTTTCCCCTTTATGTTGGAAGGGCTGCAGAAAGCTTGGTTCATTAATTCATGTTTGGTGGGAATGCCCCCATGCTAAAAACCTTTGGAATGGAGCAAGCATAGGCAAACTCGGCCCTCCAAATGTTTTTTGGACTACAACTCCCATCATCCCTAGCTAACAGAACCAGTGGTACCTGTTGCTGTTGTAACTTTCTGTTATATGAGACTGTATGTTATTATTCTGTCTGTTCTCTCACAGTCCACAGCTGAGATGGAGTTGAACTCTGAGAGCTGTCTTAAACAATAAATCTTCTTTGTTTAATGAGCTAAGAAGTCAACGAGATTTATTTCACAGGCGGAAAAGTCGGATAACGCTAACTGCTGCTACGAGCTGTTATCTGCATTTGGGAGGAAAAGTTTCTGGACTTTTGAACAGAGGCTCGAGCGAAAGCGGGCCGGAAATTGTCTGCTACGCAGCTAGAATTGTTTCGTAGGCAGATAGATTTCTCTGCTATCTATTGCCTCACAAAGCTGTGTTATTGATAATTGCCAATTAGACAATTGGACAATCTAATAGACTTAGGCTTCACCCTGCACCATAGAGAACTAGTAGACTTCTTAGTGACCACACCATGATTAGCGATAGCTCACCAAAGGAAGAACCAGTGAAATACCCCTGACTATATGGGAAAATAATATATGGATACAGCAATGTCTGAGCGTCTCACCAGACACAGGAGGGCAATTAAAGGCATACTGAATAGAGACACACTCCAAGGCACATGGGCCCCCTTCTTTAACTCTGTTAATGACCAGAATCAAGACCTTGTTATAGCAAATGCTAAATATTCTCAGTGGAGAGGTTACGCTAAGTAATATGTTTGAATGTTGAATTTGTAGATGTATCTCAACAGACAGTGGATAAACAACCACCCTGAGATATACTGCTGGGTAGGTGTTTGATGGTTATTGTATATGTATTGTGTCAGAGGTTCTTGTGGCTACTCTTGAGTAACGACGCTCCACACCTGCTTGTCTTTAAGGGTTTTTTATTATTATTGTGCATTCTACTTACAGTGCAAAGTCTATGGAAAACATGTCTGCTTAGTCTGAGTCAGAACCTCGCAATGGCTTCTTTCTGTTTCACGCCCAACATAACAGCTTGGGAACTCCAAAGCGCCTCCCCCTTGTCCTACGGGATGCCGTTCGCCTCAATTCAGGCATCGGGGGGGAGGGCCATCCTTCTGACTGCTTTCCCTTTATTTCCTCCCCCTCTCTACTCGGAGTTGAGGCTCTTTGATGCTGCTAGAGCCTTGTCCCTCCCTCTTCTCTGCTTCCCGACTCCTGTAATCTGATCCGCTACTGGACTTACTGCTCTGAGAGGAACTCGATCTGATGGGGGGGGGTGTTCCCTATAAGCCTTCCCCCATACATCCTGTTTTAAAAATCAATTTTAAAAAATTCAACAGTGTGATGCAGCAGCAAAAGAAGCTAATGCTACTCTAGGCTGCATCAACAGAAGTCTAGTGTCCAGATCAAGGGAAGTCATAGTCCCACTCTATTCTGCCTTACTCAGACCACACTTGGAATACTGCATCCAGTTCTGGGCACCACAATTTAAGAAGGATTTTGACAAGCTAGAAAGTGTTCAGAGGAGGGCAACCCAGATGATCAAGGGTCTGGAAACTAAGCCTTATGAGGAGTGCTTGAAGGAGCTGGGTATGTTTAGCCTGGGAAAGAGGAGACGGAGAGGAGATATGATAACCATCTTCAAATATCTGAAGGGTTGTCACATGAAAGATGAGCAAGCTTGTTTTCTCCTGCTCTGGATGGTAGGACACAAACCAATGGCTTCAAGTTACAAGAAAGGAGGTTTTGACTACCGGTAAACATCAGGAGGACATTTCTGACAGTAACTGTTTGGTGGACTCTCCTTCCTTGGAGGTTTATAAGCAGAGGTTGGATGACCATTGTTGTGGATGCTTTAGTTGAGATTCCTGCCTTGCCAGCGGTTAGACTAGACTAGATGACCTACAGGGTCCCTTCCAGTTTTATATTCCTGTGATTATGTGATTCTACATTCCAAATTCCCTCCAGTGGCGTGCAGTTTCTAATCTAACAGCTGCCAGTTGCTTCAGTACCAGATATATGTGGACCCAGAAGCTTATTAACCACTTAACCCAGAGCTTCCCAAACTTCTCATGTTGGTGGCACACTTTTTAGACATGCATCATTTTGCAACACAGTAATTCAGTTTTACTAGCAAACCGGAGGCTAAGCTAACTCCTTTCCAGTCCCAGGAGGAGCGCAGGGAGCATTCATGCAACAGACCTACACACTGCGGACGACACACTAATGTGTCACGACGCACAGTTTGGAAAGCTTTGCCTTAACCCCTTTTCTCAAGATAGATAAGAGAGCAAGCAGAGGTTCAGGAGTGAAGTTGCTGTACGATTGACTAATACAGTACTGGTAAAAATGAATGCCCACTAAGTGTGTCCGCCTTAGTACAAGCCCACCATAAGTGATCTATTAGGGTTCTTTTATCCTTACAGCTTCTGTAACACATAGGAGACAGGCTCTGATTTATAGAACTCAGCCAAACTGGAGTCCAAGCAAGGTGTTCTTGGTTATATTTTCCAGTGCTTTAATGGGCTTAGCGCTGAAGAACTGAAACCTAATTTGATGACTTTGGTGGGAGCCTTAATGTTGAAGGTGCCTACAATCCTGTTGTGGGTTTATATCCCTCCTCCTTTATCTAGAGTACTTATTTCCGGCTAAATCATGTGGCTTACCTTAAAGGCATAAGCCCCTGAGGACAACAGTTTTCAATTGGCAACTCACCTGCACAAATCGAATTACAGGAAAATCTGCAGCCCTCCAGACGTCAGATGCCAGGATCCCCATTCTTGCATTACAGCATGAGCTGGCTTTTCATGAGTCAGGCAATCAAACCACTGCTCTGGATGCAGGTGGATACTTTAGTTGAGATTCTTGCATTGTAGGAGGTTGGACTAGATGGCATGGTCCCTTCCGACTTTATGATTCTATGAATCTAAATGTAAGACCAGATCTTGAAGCTGAGGCTCCAATACTTTGGCCACCTCATGAGAAGAGAAGACTCCCTGGAAAAGACCCTGATGTTGGGAAAGATTGAGGGCACAAGGAGAAGGGGATGACAGAGGATGAGATGGTTGGACAGTATTCTCGAAGCTACGAACATGAGTTTGACCAAACTGTGGGAGGCACTGGAAGACAGGAGTGCCTGGCGTGCTCTGGTCCATGGGGTCACGAAGAGTTAGACACGATTACACGACTAAACAACAACAACAAATGTGAGACCAATTGCCTTTTTTTAAGGGATTGTTTCCACAAATAAAAAAAAGTTACGCCTGAAATCTTTCCTGCTAGGCCAGGATAATGAGACATTTAGGTTACCAAGGGTCTGTTTGAGGTGAATTTCAAATATCGTATCCTTTGCAGAATGTTGTCTACTTTTCACCTATATACCGGTACATATTTAATTAGTCATTTAAGGCTGGGAGAAATCAACTGCGGTTCTTTAAGTTATAATGTTATAATTGACTTTAGTCAAATATTTAACTGATCCTCAGTGGAAGGGACATTTGTATTGGCCAACTTCCCACTCTCCCCAGCAATGTTCAAATTCAAGACAGAGACTTCACACTTAGTATTGGCCCAGCAGGGCTATCTTTCTGCTGGTATTCAGAGAAAATAGCGCATGCAGATCTGCAGCAAAGTTCTCCAGCACTTTGGACAGCTCCATGTGGTAGTTCTGTGAACATTTCAACATGCACAACATGCACAACTGGACAATGCCAAACAAAAATATTACAAAATAGTGGGGAAGCTTTTGAATTCTCCAGAACTCTTTTTCAGGCTGAATGAGGCAAAGTAAGCGGTAGGGGGTAGCCCAAAAGTAGGTATACAAATGAATAAATGAAATTCACCACAACAGATTACAGTCATACTTCATGTTGTGTCTGCTGCAGGTTTCATTTTTCATGATACGAACGAGGCGGACCCGGAAGTGTTTACTTCCGGGTTTTGCCACGCGCACATGCGCAGAAGTGTTCTTCAGGTTGCGGACTTTTCGGGGTGCGAACGGCACCCCGGAATGGATCGGGTCTGCAACCCAAGGTACCACTGTATATGGGTACACATAACCGACAGACAAGAAAATGACAGTTAAATTTCAGACTGGCAGTCAGAAAGAATAGTGGAGTCAGATAAAAGGATTGTTTTTATTTACAGTGGTACCTCAGTTTTTGAACAGCTTAGTTCATATTTTTGAACAGCTTAGTTCACAAACAATTTGGAACCCGAACGCTGCAAAACTGGAAGTAGGCGTTCTGGTTTCCAAACTTTTTTTCGGAAGCTGAACATGCTCCGTTTTGAGTCCCCCTGTGTTTCCTGTTGTGCTACTAATTTGCACTCTCCCCCCCCCCCATTGTAATTCAAGCCTTCCGTTTCCTATTGCAGTGTTCTGAGCTGATATTTGGAGCTGATATTTGGTTCTTTTGTTTTTGCTCTTTATTTTGCATTTTTTGTTTTGAGGCTTTTTCGGTTAATTTGTTTTTGTGATTGTGTGGATTCTAGTTCAGCTACTGATTGTTGTGTGACTGTGGAAATGGATAAAAGCCCCCCCCCCCATCCAAACAATGACTATCATCAGTGCAGGTAAGAATTTTTTTAAAATTTTAATTTTTATAATCTACAATACTGTTTTATTTATTTTATAGTACAGTACATTGTTTATTGCTTTCATTTTATGGATCAATGGTCTCGTAAGATAGTAAAATTCATGTTAAATTGTTGTTTTTAAAAGTCTGAAATGGATTAATCCGTTTTGCATTACTTTCTATGGGAAAACATGTGCTTTGGTTTTGGAATAGACTTCTGGAACAGATTAAGTTTGAGAACCAAGGTACTACCGTACTGATATTGCAAATGATGATAGCAAACTTGAGTCAATAACAAAAAAAAGTGGCTTCTAAAGCAGTATATTGTTGTATCTGTATGCCTTGTCACATAAGCAGAGTGGGGAAATTTTTTGGCTCAACGAGTCAGATGCTTATCAGGATTGCCCTCGTGGGCCAAATTTCATGGGTAGGTGGGACATGATTGACAGGTGAATGGGGGTGCTCACTGGGCAAATGCATGACAATGCAAATCTCTTACCCCCTCCATCTTGGGATTTTAAAAGAGCGATGTGGGGAGACTTGCAAAGACTGTAAGACAAAAACTCCCACTGTCCTGCTTCAGTTGAACTGTGAGGGTTGCCTTAAAGAGCTTCTCAAAAGCGTTTATTGAAGAATCTATCCCCCTTCTCCTTTAAATAAAGGGGGCTGCTTCAAACAGTGATTTGAGAAGTGCTTTAAGGCAGCGCCCATGCTCATGTTTCAGCGGCTAGATGTTGTAGGTCTCAGAATTTGGGGACAAAGAAGCAACATCTGACCTCCACTCATGGGCGTAGGCAGGGGGCAGGAGGGGGAAGTTGCCCCCCTAGAAGCAGGGCCGCTGGCCAGCCTGCCCCGCTGCCCGCCGCCACCCGGTGCCGTCTCCCTGGCTGGCTGTGGGGCGGGTGGAGGGAAAGCCCCAGAGCTGCGCAAAGCGTTTGGCTGGCTTTCCCTCCGCCCGCCCCACAGCCAGCCAGGGAGAAGGGAGACGTCCCTTCTAGCCGGCTGGCTGTGGGGCGGGTGGAGGGAAAGCCAGCCAAAGGCTTTGCGCGGCTCTAGGGCTTTCCCTCCACCCGCCCCACAGCCAGCCGGCTAGAAGGGACATCTCCCTTCTCCCTTGCTGGCTGTGGTGCGGGTGGAGGGAAAGCCTGCTTTCCCTCCACCCGCCCCGGCGATCGCGGAAGGGGAGGAGGGGGTCGTAGCAGCCCGATTTCAGGCTGATCCTGGCGCCCCCTCGCCCCTGCCGATCGCGGAGGGGGAGGAGGGGTCGGAGCAGCCTGATTTCGGGCTGATCCTGGCGCCCCCTTGCCCCTGCCTGGCTACGCCCCTGCCTCCACTTTTGATCCTGGCTACACCCCTGCCTCCACTTTTGGAAACATAAATCCAGCAGTTACCCAGATCTGTCTCCAGCCATAAATGGACGTGCAGGTTCCTTGTTCGGCAGAGAAATTTGTGTGTTTAGATTAACTGGTGGACTTAACCAATCAGCAATAGATCAATGCTCTAGAGTGGGGTGGACAAATACCTTGCTTGTAATACTTGTAATACTTTCTACTAGAACCCCTAGGTAAAGGTTAAGGTCCAGTTGTGACCGACTCTGGGGTTGCACGCTCATCTCGCATTATTGGCCGAGGGAGCCGACGTATAGCTTCCAGGTCATGTGGCCAGCATGACAAAGCCGCTTCTGGCGAACCAGAGCAGCGTACGGAAACGCCGACTAGAACCCTTAGGTCCATCTTGTTCCTCAATTCTAAATGTGTTCTGGCACCTAGGACCAGATTTTTTACTAGAACCCCTCGCTCCAAGTAAAAAAACTGGTCCTAGGTGCCAGAACACATTTAGAATTGAAGAACAAGATGCCATCATAGCTGTCAACTTTCGGATTTGAAAATAAGGGATCAGCAGCAGGGCCGTCTCGAGCAGGTCGGGCGCCCTGGCGCTGAGGCGCGGAGATCGCTTCTGCGCCCCCGCCCTCACAGCACGGCTTCGCCGTGCAGCGCCCCCCCTGCCGGCCCCACGCCCTGGCGCCCCCGGGACTGCACCTAGAGCCGGGCCTGATCAGCAGCCTCACGTGTCCCGGGAACAGTCTACGGTATATCTAACAATCCAGGATAGCAGCGGGAAACGGCGCTGGAATAAGGGAGTTTCCCACAAAAAAAGGGAGGGTTGGCAGCTATGGAAAGGGCAGTGGTTCAGTTGAAGAGAGTCCACTTCACATGCAGAAGCCCCAGTTTCAATCCCTGCCTCCCTCTTTGACAAAAGTCTTTAACCAAAATGTCAAAAGCTGTTTTGAAATGGATTGAAATGGGTCAAAATAATTATGGGGGGGGTACATCTTGAGGAAGGGATGCACCACTGCCCCTTTCTAGGTGGTTGGCACCATCTCATACCAAAATGAGGCATTTGCCACCCAATCAGTCCCCTCCAACTGTCTTTTAATAGCTGAGATGGGCAAGGGTCAAGGGAACAACTCCCTCAAGCTGCTTGTCCATGTCTTCAGGCCACAATAATGAAACTGATCCCAAATAAGTGGACCAGATGGTACTCTGGAACTTCTTTCACACCTGTACTATGTGATGGTAGTCAGATGTTTAAGTCAATATGCAAAAACAAAAAAAACAAAAACCCAGATACTTTTATTTTGGAGCAAAAGCAGTCACACAGTGCCCTAATCAGAATACGCTCCAGATTTGGATTTATATTGTGCACATAATGCTTTTTAGTTCCACAGAATGTGTAAAATACCTTGCTTCTTGCTGCTCACTACTGTGACATGCAATACAGGGCTCATCCAAGCAGATTTTTCTTTTGTTCCTCTGCTTTCCCAGGGAAAACCAGCTGTTTACTTCCGATCAGGTTTTCTGCAGATGGATGTTTGCTCCTGTTCAGCAGCAAGTGTTATTGGGGAAATTGAAGGGACAACAGGAAAACCTCTCAGACTCGTGCCTAGAAGTCACGGAAGCAATTGCAGGAGAAGGGAAGTGTGGATGAGCCAAAAATCTGGATTGTATCGGCTAATTATACTCAGTGCAGTTCTGAGCTATTGGATCCAGTCAGGGCCAGACTGGAGCCATAAGTCACCATGGTCAGCAGCTTCTCTCCAGGGTCAACAGCTTAATAACAATCACAATCTGTTTTTTTTATGCTACCTGTAAGGGGGAGGGCTTATAGAGAACCCTCCCCTGTCATCCGAAGCAGTCCGTCTCCCAGCAGTCATGAGAGCGAAGGGTCTGATGGAGGGAGTCAGGAAATGGAGAGGGAGGGCCAGGGCCCTGGCAGCATCCAAGAGCCCAGACTCCATAGGCAGGAAGAGAGGGAGGAGGACAGGAATAAGTCAGACAGAAGACCCGTCCCCCCGACGCCGGAATTGAGGAGGAGGAGGAAAGGGAGGCGCTTCTCACTTCCGAGGCTTTTATGTTGGTCCAGAACATGGAGGGGGGCAGTGCAGGAATCTGACTTGAGCGGGTAGACATGGAATCAGCAGTCCGTTACACTGTAAATAATGTGCACCAATAAAAACGTCTGGAAGACAAGCATGTGGAAGGTCGTTACTCAAGAGTAGTCACTTCATCCCTGACACTACCCATCTGATTGGATTGCCCCAGTCACTCTGGGCGGCTTCCAACATATTTAAGCACAGTAAAACATCAAACATTGGGACGCGGGTGGCGCTGTGGGTTAAACCCCAGAGCCTAGGGCTTGCTGATCAGAAGGTCGGCGGTTCGAATCCCCGCAACGGGGTGAGCTCCCGTTGCTTGGTCCCTGCTCCTGCCAACCTAGCAGTTCGAAAGCACGTCAAAGTACAAGTAGATACCGTAAGTAGGTACTGCTCCAGCAGGAAGGTAAACGGCCACATGACCTGGAAGCTGTACGCCGGCTCCCTCAGCCAATAATGCGAGATCAGCGCCGCAACCCCAGAGTCGGTCACGACTGGACATCAAACATTACATCAAATCCTATGTAGCCTGAAAGCCTGTTTGCTGCCCCCTTTATCCCAAGTACTTCCCACCTCAATCTGGATGGGCTGATATTTCCCAGTGCTCAGACCAGTGCTGGCCACTCTGTTTTACAAAGCCCAGCACTGTGCCTGAGTTGTCACTGGCAACCGAGAAATCGTATGCCTGGAATAAGGACCTCCAACTCCTTTCCATCTACTGCATTGCAGGCCATGAAGTCTCTGTGGTGTATGCATCAGAATACCCGACAGACCCTGTTGCGGTGCGGAACAAATATCCAAAATAACATTAATTTACTTTCCACATTTACATTTATTTTCCGCCATACAGACCTGGAACCTTATAAAGGCCTTTGGCGAGCGGGGGTATTGTTTCTGTTTGTTGCTAAGTTATGCATTTTTGTGTTTTTATATAACCACCCTGTGATCTTTGGATGAAGGGCAGTATAGAAATTTTAACAACCACCACCACCCTTAAGGGAGATTCTTCAGTTTCTCCTTGCAGGCAGCTCATCAACAGCAGCACCTAATCTTTGCAGCGTTCGCAACAGGAGCAAGTTA